>NC_134089.1:7851259-8151259 GCF_000715075.1 Nicotiana tabacum
ATACATCGAAAAGTCAAGGGAAATCAACGTATAGTGAATATACATAAAAAAAATTATCTAGTAATATAGTGTAATTTTCCTGTAGAGTGTCAAACGATACCCATTTTGTTCAATGTGGTTCTACCACTTGTCACACCTCCTTTTTCGCCCACGCCGCCGCAAAGGGACGCGGAAGGGAGTTTTTTCAATCAAAGGACAATCGAAACGAGATTTATTTATTTATTTTAGAGTCGCCACTTGGGAGATTTATGGTGTCCCAAGTCACCGGTTGAATCCCGAATCAAGAAAAAGAATGACTCTGTTTAACAGTCTGCGCACCAGAAATCCGGATAAGGAATTCTGTTAACCCGGGAGAAGGTGTTAGGCATTCCCGAGTTCCGTGGTTCTAGCACGGTCGCTCAACTATCGTATTTAGCTTAATTATCTGATTTGATACAATTATGAACTTATGTGCAAACTTTAAACTCTTTTATTATTATTATTATTATTATTATTATTATTATTATTATTTTAACAGAGAATTACAACATTGTGAAAAACGTATCTCGAACCACGTCACATCAATGTACCCGTGGTTATCGACACATTTCGACTATGTTGAGATTTGGATTTGGGTCACATAAATGTGCACCTGAGTTTAAGAAAGTAAATTATTAAAGGCGCGCCTAAAGCGACTAGCATATCATTATTTTGGGTAAGGCCGTGAGATTTGCTAAACGACCGATCCCGAAGTCTATACAATTATTAACCAATTATTGAGGGCCACACAACTTGTGCGTTTTATTGGGCGAGGCTCATCTCGTTTATTTTAAAAGGATAATCCTAAAGTGCCTACATTTTTTCTATTAAATTTGTCTCTAAAAATAAAGGAGAAAAGGTCCTAATTTATTTACATGCTTACGAGTTGTTATAGTCGGATTCCGAACGCAATTTGTTAAATCAGAATGTAAACATAATATGGACAGCCCGTTGGCCAACGTGGGCCCAGGTTCACCGCATGTAGTATTAAACGTGACTTGGGCCGTCTTATTCCAATATTGGGCCTAGTTAATTATTTCTACACATGTTCACAATTTTTGCACTTACAGAGATATAAGATGATAGTATCTAACTAAGCAAGTTACATGCAAGTTTTAGAAAGAGCAATTAATTGGAATGAAGTAACTTAAGGGTCTAGTTTTAATCCTAAATTCAAACAATTGATTGTTGGAGCTAGATTGCCATGATATTAAAACAGTCTACTGGCCTGGTTTTATTTAACATGCATTTGAACCTATACTACCTAATAACCAAACTAAAACAACGGGACATTACTGACTACATTACTATAACACTGTCCAGTTATACAGAAATGGCAGATTTTTTTTTACAAAACAGTAGTGTATAGAATGTCCTAAGTACAATCAGTAACAAAACTAAATCAAATTAAAACTTCAACTCTTTATTTGTATTCATGCTTCATGTTTCAGCTTACAGTAACCAGCGTATCAGTTGTGTACCTGATATTGGAAGCAAAAGAAGAGGAAGATCAGCAGAAATGCAGTAGCATACAACAACAACAACAATAACCAGCAACAACCAGCAAACGGGACACCCAGTGACAGATTTGAAAACCAACACAATTCCAGCACACTCAATGAAACAATAGCAACGCAAACCAATGCAGACCAGGAATAACAACTCAAGAAACCACTTAAAAAAACCTCAATTAAACGGTAACAAACTGATTCTGATTTTCAATAGTAAAGCAGACCTCACTTTTCAGTATTTAGCTCTCACCCTATTGAACTCTTTTGGGTAAAAACTCAGCTTGTATTTCACTCTTAAACTTTGAATTTTTGATGTCCAAAATCCGTCCCCCTTTTTTTCCTTTTCGATTTTTTTTTCTTTCAAAATGAATTCTCCCTCTGTATATCCAGTGTATGCAGAGTATATATCGGGTGTATACTACTCTCTCTTTAGATTTCTAGAATGTTTTTTCTGTTCCGAAAAATCCTCAAATCTCTCTTAATGTTCAGAAAATCCCCCCTTAGAATGTCCTCCCTTAATGTTAAGAAAATTCCCTCTTAGAATGTCCTCCCATAGTGTTCAGAAAATCTCCCCTTTAACTTGTGTCCACCTCCTCTTATTTATAGCCAAACTTGAAGCATTTAAATTAAATCCCACCATCTTCTCCCCATCCCCCTTTTGAATCCCACTACTTAATGTTTTGTCCCCCACTATATTAAACAAATATATTAGTTTCCACTACCACATATCTTTTCCTTATTTAATTCTCTTATTCCCCACTACCGCATGCTTTGTCCCCCACTATATTAAACTGTCACGACCCGAATTTCCCACCATCGTCTTGTCCCCCCACCATGTATTAAACAATGTATTATTTTAATATTATTAGTACTTAGTGGACAGAACACTCAAATTAATCATTTTTTTAAAACTTAAAATCCCGAAAATGCCCCTGAAAATACTGCAATTTACCATTCTACCTCCATCCCTTTCAATCTGTACCAAAACCATATCAGCTATAACTAATTCACCTAATCAATTAATCAAACTACAACAGCTATAACCAAATCAAGCCTGACAATTGACAACTAATAATCAAACTCTGCATAATAAACTCGCCAAACAAACTCCTAATCTACAACGTTCATGAATTAACAACAAAGTCAGATTCATATCCGAACAAACTCATCAGAACAAACAAGTAAATCCAAATCACTAAACTCGATCATCAGTTGACCTCAAACTAAATCAAAAAACATCTTAACCAAGATGAATGATTCATACTAAATCAAAAACTAAAGACCAACACATAAACACTCGACATTAAATCACTTGATGAAAAACTAACGAACTTCAAACAAAAAATGAACACGAATTAAATCCAACATAAACAAAGATGAATGATTCAAACTAAATCACTTGACATTCGACATTAAATCACTTTATGAAAAACTAACGAACTTCAAACAAAAATGAACACGAATTATCTATAACACAAACAAAGACCTGGGTTCGAATTCAAACCAACCTATCGGAACACGAACATAATCATAGAAAGAAGAAAAGGAGTGGAAGATGAATTTACTGAATGAAAACTAAATGAAAAGAGAACGAAACCTACTAGTTTGAATTCCGAGTTCGAACGGAAACTCGACGCGCCTGAACAAACATCACTGTTTTCAACCCATTTTTGTTTTTGACGCAGTGATGATCGAGTTCATTGCTGGATGTAGCAGAAGCGATGGTGGTCGCTCATGTGGAGTGGTCGTTGCTGGTTTTTCCGGCGACTGTAGCATACGGTATTGTAGCATACGGTATTGTAGCATACAGTACTATAGCTTAATGTTACTGTAGCAATCCGATTCCCACACTTGATCATGTGATGTCCCCTTGAGATTCCCACACTATTGAGGGGGCCAAGGTCCTTGGCATTTGCACCCAAAGTAATGCACATGCCTACAATGTGCTTGTCTGCATTATCAACTTCATTGTTTGGTATTTGAACCCATGCTTCACATGCTTTTTCTCCTTTTGATACATGAGTTTGTATTTCCAAAAAATAACCAGCATCATGCTAATGTCTTGATGTCCTTTCAATGTGCTGCAAACCTTTCCATTGCATTTCCAAAAGAATGAACTACAGCGTGAACAATTCATTGTCCATCTTTCGTTACACTGCCAACGAGCAAATGCATGTCCCATTTTTTTTTTGTTTTCGAATCCCCATGCGCATGCCTTCTTTCCCATGTGTATGCCAGTGTGCAAATCCTTTTGAAAACAGACGTGCATCCCTGTTAGAATTTACACTGTCCTCCCAATTGTTGTAGCTCGTCGACCGAGTAATCTCCAGGACCCAAACATCTTGAAGCATTCATTCATATAGTAATGCTAGAAGCATACGTGTATTCCATGTCTTTGATTACATCCAGTTTTGTTATCCCAATGCGCATGCCTTCATATTCTCTGAAGCTGCTGGGCGCGTGCTTACAAAAAAAAATGAATTTTGCTTCCAACGATGACTCCTTGATCCCATGCATTTGTTCCAGGCGTGCCTGCCTTTGTCGTTCCTTTTGTCTTGATGGAAAACAAGACATTCCCAAGTCATTGCGCATTGGCTTTCTGAAAGCATAGGATAATATACTCGTAATGGCACTTGTACGAGAGAAAAGATAGTTAGAAATACCAACCATTATATCCTCCTCCCTTAGAATTTGAATATATTGGTTGATTAAGTTGACATGGCTCCTGCTCTTCCTTTTATCTTTGCTTCTTATCTCCTGTCCACTTTCACCCTTAGACTTGGATATTGCAACTTATCTTCATTAACTAACCTCCTTCCATGTGCATCTAGATGCCAGAATTGTTGGTATTCTATTTCTCCATGATCTAAAGCATAATTAGCCAAGTGATCTGCCAGCTTGTTGCCCTCCCTATGAATATGAGTAACTGTGTAATTGCCCCCATTCATTAGTTGCAACATTTCCTCTACCTGCTTAGATATGATCCATGGTGGTTTCCAGATCCCATCCATTATCTTTTTTAATAACATTGAGTCAGTTTGAAGCCATACATGAGAGTATTGATGAAATCTGCAGAACCTTAGTACTTCTACCATGGCCTTCGCTTCAGCTACTGTGTTTGTTGTCTCCTCAATCTCCTTCCCTGTTGACTTGACTATGTCACCATTTTCATTTCTTATACAAAAACCTATTGAGCTCCTACCTGGATTTCCCCTCGATGCACCATCTGTATTAACTTTTAGCCATTCTGCACTTGGAAATTCCCACATGACTTTGGTAACCTTAAGTTTAAGAGTGAAATTTTCCATCATAGCTAATAGATCTTGCCATTTGTGAGGTACCATGTCCATCCCAGGCTTTCTCACTTTCACCAATGCCTGGAGATTTGATGAAACTTGATAAATCACACTTCTAGTTGTCACAACATCACCATACTTCATACTATTTCTTCTTTTCCAGAGTTCCCAGACTACACATGAGGGGAGTTCTTACATTACTGGTTTGAGCCTTAAGCACACATTTGCAGTCCAACATTTTGTGATTGCTTGGTGCAATGATAATCCCTCCACAGCTATTCCTTCCCTCGATAGAAAATACTTCCAAGTTGTCCTTGCAGTTTCTGATCTAAAAAACAAGTGCTGAAGAGATTCCTCATAAGGCTGTACCCAACACCAACATTTTGATGGCATGCAGTAGCCTACTCTTTTCAAGAAATCATCTAAAGGCAGCTTTGCTTTCCACACTTTCCACATGAAAAATGCTATTTTAAAAGGCAGTCCCTTTACCCAAATCATCGTATAAGCTGTTCTTGGTTCGTCTCTTCTTCTCATATACTCCCATGCTGACTTAACACTGAAATATCCTCTTGTTTCCAGCATCCAACAAGGCATGTCAAGAACCTGCTGAGGTGAAAGTGGTTTGATTTTCTCCAGAATGTGTATTGCTAAATCTTCAGGAAGCTTTTCAAATAGCCTATCCACATCCCACTCACCATCTAAGGTAACATCATGTACATTATGTACAGTTTCATCAATGGCAAAGTCCCGAGGAACTAAAAAATATAGTGCCCCAAGACCTGTCCAGTTTTCAAACCAAAATAGTGAGGATCCCCTTTTTGTTTGCCAAAAGATTTGATGTTCAATCAGATCTCTGCATTCCAACATTTTTCTCCAAATGTAAGACCCCGTTTTCCATGGAACAATTACAGAATTCAATTTTTTACAGTATTTCTGACATACGAAAGAGCTCCATAGGCTTGGTTTTGTTCTGAAATTCCACCACAACTTGCTGAATAATGCCTTTGCTACATCATGCAGTGACCTGAAATCTATTCCTCCTTCCTCAACTGGCATGCATAAGGTATTCCATGAAGCCCAATGCCTACTAGTTCCTCCTGCAGAGCTGCTCCAGAAAAACTGAGCAAACAATTTGTGCAACCTATTTATCACATAATTTGGAGGGTTTACAGCTGATAATAGATGCATAGGCATGCTTTGCAGTACATGGGATATGAGAACTGCCCTGCCCCCTACTGATAATAACTTACCCTTCCATGATTGCAGTTTGTCCATTACCTTAGTAATTAGGGGCTGATAGTATTCCAGCTTTCTCCTTGCATAAAATATAGGACAACCTAGATATATGATAGGAAAATCATTCCTATGAATGCATGTGATCCTTTCCACCTTGCTGACCACTTCCATGTCTGTTAAATGATGCAGGTACACAACTGATTTGGTCTTGTTAATAAACTGCCTAGATGCAACTTCATATGCATTCAACACTTGCATAATCAGCATCAGAGATGTTTCATCTGAGGATGAGAAAATAATCATGTCATCTGCATAAGCCAAATGATTGATCTTTGGACTCCACTTTGGCATCCCAAATTCACAAAAATACAGGTTAATATGTAGTGCATGAGACCCCTAGATAATGCTTCTGCTGCCAAGATAAACAAAGTTGAAGATACAGGATCACCTTGTTTTACTCCCCTTGAGGACTTAAAGAACCCATGAGCTTGACCATTGATTAGAATAGAATACCAATTGTTTGAAACTAATCCAAAGACAGTCCCTATCAACCTTTATGTGAATCCCATCTTTCTCAGTACCTTGGTTAGGAATAGCCAAGATAATCTATCATAAGCTTTGTTCATATCTAGCTTCAGGATGACATTAGGTCCAGCCTTAGTTCTAAGCCTAATGTCAGTTACTATCTCCTGAGTTATAAGGATGTTTTCTACAATATTCATGCCCTTAACAAAACCTGACCGTTCCTCCGATATCAGACTTGGGAGAAATTTCACTAGCCTTTCATGTACCACCCTCGATATAACCTTATTTGAAAAGTCACTGAGGCTTATTGGTCTTAAATCAGAAAAAGTGGTAACTTCTTTTTTCTTTGTTAGCAGAACTAGGTTGGTGTGTGTTACACACTTGGGTAGCTCATGACCATTGAAAAAATCCCTCACCATGTCATACAGGTCATCCCCTATTATGTCCCAACAAGAATGATAGAATTTGCCTGTCATACCATTTGGCCCCCAGCACTATCACCATTAAGTCCGAGTACTGCCACTTTAACCTCCTCTTTTGTTGGCTGCTTAATCAATTCTGTATTCTGCTCAGTGTTAATCAGATTAGGAACATGCTCTACGATATCAAATGATGAAATAGTAGCTGCTTCTGTGAACTGTTCCTCGTAGAATTTGATAGCCTCTTCTGCAATTTTTTGTTCTTCTTCAATCCAGGTTCCTCCACTATTTTGAAGTGTGTTAAGCTGAAGTCTTTTCCTCCTACCTCTCACTTGTGCATGGAAGAACATAGTGTTCATATCCCCTTCCTTGAACCAAGTCATGCCTGCCTTTTGTTGCCAATATTTCTCCTCTAGTGCAAGACATTTGATCAATTCTGCCTGAACCTTTTGTAGCCTTTCCCTGTTCATCCTTGTAGGATTTGATTCAAATTCTGCTTCATGAACCATCACTACCTCCTCCATGCTTGCTATCTTTTGGAAAATATCTCCAAATATAGCCTTACTCCACAATGAAAGGGCCTTCTTTAATTTTTTTTAAGTTGTGATTAAAAAGAATATAAGGATTTGCACTGAAATCAGCTGTCCAATTCTCTTTCACCACATCTTTAAAAGTTGCATGTTCCACCCAAAAATTCAAGAACTTAAAAGGCTTTTTTTATTGGTGGAGTCTCAATACCACACTTCAGATACATTGGACTATGATTGGAACCAGTCTTTGACAAATGTTGCACCTCTATTCCTGGAAATGTTTGTTGGAATTGAAGATTCGCCAAGCATCTGTCTAGCCTTTTGAATATATAGTCTTCCTCTGCTCTCCCATTCCACCATGTAAATATGCTACCTTTAAATCGAAGGTCGAAGAGATTGCAAGTGTTGACGCAGTGTCGAAAATCATCAATTTCGTTCAATGACACATGTAATCCACCAAACTTCTCTTCTTCGTCCCATATTACATTAAAATCTCCTCCTACAAGCCATGGTGCATCCATATCCCTTGCCATTGCATATAATGAATCCCATAATTCTATCCTATCAATTGCATCACATTTAGCATATATCAATGTTAGGACAAACTCCACATGCGATTCAGTATGAAACAATCGTAGTGTTAATTATTGCACCATATTGTACATAATAGTTACCTTGAATACCTCATCTATGAAATCCAAGATCTTGTTGGAAACATTTGAAATTGCTTGTGCAAGTCCTATCTTGTTTCTATATCTTTCCAATTTTTTTGCTTGTTGCTTTGGCTCCATTAATCCTACAAATTCATAGTGATTTTGCCTGTGCATTTTTGTCAACCTTTCAAAGGCCTGCTGTGTGTTGACTGACCTTATATTCCAAATGAGAGCATTCATCACTGATTGTTTGATTTAGTTAGTGTTCTCCTTGTGTGCACCCCAGGTTTTGGGGCTGCAAAATTATCTTTTTGTTGCTTCTTCTTACCTTTTGCTGCTGATTTTGCCTTTTCCACTTGCGTAGGTGATAAGTCACCTTGCCTTGCAGCATTCATAAGGTGTTGGGTAGTTGATTCGTGATCCATGCCGTATCCTGATCTACTAGGCTCTTTTCCTTCTTCATTGTCTTCCTTCCCTCCTGATGTAGCTCCAAATGCATTCTTTTTAGGGACCAAGGCCTTCTCTTATCCTCGTTTTAACAGCTACAACTGCTTTTTCTCCAATGTAACAGTAACATTTACTATTTGTGTTTTTTGTTTTGGTTGTTTCTCCTTCTCTATTGTGTTGTGTCCTTATGGGTCTTCTTGTGATTTCTGAAGTTTATCGTCTTCTGTTCCTCCAGGATCTCTTACCTTTAGGCCTCTTCCTTCATAGTTTCTAATTTCTGTGACTTCTACTATCTAATAATTATTGTTGTGCTCAACAATTTCTGATCTTCCCATTATTAAAAAATTACCAGTTGTATTGTTGTCATTGTCATGGAGCTCTCCATTTACACTTTGCTCATTTACACTTTGCTCATCTTCTTCTTTGTCCTTCTTATTTGGTTCCTCATCAGCTTGTGCTCCTAGTGGTACTTCGTTCTCCTCTGAATCGTATTCCCTTTGTGCATCCCATAGCCTGCCTCCACAGCGTTGCACTCTTTCTTTAATTGTAGATGATTTTGACCCTTCTACTTGAGAATTTGGAGTTTTATTAAGTTCCTTGTTCACTAATGTATCTTGTGATGGGATTTCCTGGCATGATGTATTGATCTTCACTATTCCATCTCCTGTTTTATCCTTGAAACTTCTTTCTACCCATTGTGCAATATCGTTTTTTGCTTTTGATGCCTCATTTCTATTGACTAGACCATTAGTCGAACCAATCCCCGATGAGTTAAGATAAAAAGCTTGTGCTGCTGGATTTAGCTTTCCCTCATTATTGACCATATGTTTTGGTTTTTGCTTTGTAGATGCTTGGTTATGAACTGCTAGACTGTTTGTTGCTGCATTAGCTGTCACCATTGCCAATTGATTAACAGGTTCTTCCTCTTCATCCATCCCTTGTAATATTGCAAACTTGTTAGCTACTTGAACATGATCATTATCTTCATTGTCTACTGCCACCAATTCCTTACCACTGTTGCTTTGTGCTTCTGCTTGTCTATCTACAGTGCTTGTACCCTCCTTGTTCTTATTGTTTTCAAGCTGCTTAGCTGGGTGCCATCTCCATTCCATTATTATTGAGACTAGTATTTTGATTTACTACATTTCTAACTCTGTTGTCCTTCACTTCCTTCCATTGCTCTTTTGCTGTAACATTCACATTACCCACGACCTTTCTACTAGATAACATCATTATAGGCTGTGAGTCCACTTCTTAGATGTATCTGATTGGTTAGCATTCTCCTTCTCCACATATAGTTCAGGGTGTATCCTCCAACATTCAAATTGATCATGCCCTTGAAGTTTACAATGTCTGCAGTATTTAGGCAGCATGTCATATTGAATTCTCACCCATTCAGTTCTTGTTGTTCCATTAGCTTTATTGAATATGTCCATCCTCACCTTTTTAGGCAAATCTGCAAGTAGATCAACTAGTACCTTCACCCTAGCACAACTAGGTCTAGTTTTATTAATTGTTGCCATGTCTAGATGCATAGTTTTACCTACTGCTGTAGCTAGAGAAAATAGACATTCCTTCACAAAAAAGGTTGGCAATAGACCTGGGAATGAAATCCAAGTCATTGCCTTGGGTGTTTCTTTATCTGCTCTAAATTTTGAGTCGTAAATCAATGGCCTAAGCTGATATTGATAGCCATCCCTATCCTTTATGTAATGAGTTTTAGATGAGAAATGAAGATAGTCCTGCCTTAACGCCATTCTAATCAAAATGTGCCTATCCCTTAGAAATCCAATATTACACTCACCTTTAATTCCGCATTGAATTGGTATTAACTTACGCAGTTGTTGAATTTCTGGGCTGCCATTAGAACATTTACCAACTATTGCATATTGTAATCCTTCGATGATATCCATCCTTTCTACTTCTGCTTCTGTGAACTGAATAACATGCTCTCCATTCAATATTGTAGGTAGACGAATGGGAATTGGCTCAACTTCATGTTGCTCATGCATTGCAGCATTTAAAGTGCAAGGTTTCAGAATTTTGGAGTAATCCATCGGTTGTTTGTTGTTATTTGTGTTCCCTGATGTTTGTGCAATGTTTGGAGGAGGTTGGGTAGGCAGCGCAGCCACAAAAGGTGGCTGGCCACCTTCCTGTGTGTTCATTACAGTTGTAATTCTTTAGCACTTTAATTACATGACAAAGGTGCAGCAACTTTGCAAGAAAACGATGCTACTGTAATTCGAATTAGCTTCACGTTACTTACTGCTTATGGCTGTGAATCCAATTTCACAGTCCAAATTGTAAAAAACAGTAATTTTGATTTAATTCAAACCAATCTTAGAAGAGAAGAGAACACTTTCACGTTATCAAAACAAGCTGTTGTGCTGAAAAGTAGCGCTGGAATTAGTTGAATCGCTAAAATTGAATGAAGAACACTGTCTGCTACAGTAACTCGTGAAAATAAAATTAAGATCTACAAAAATTGACTATATATCTGAAGTTTAAACCAATTGGGTATTATTCGTAAGGAAATTATGTATCTTTTAACACCAAGTTTGGTTAATTCCACCACCGAATGCCAGAGTTATGATCGGAAAATGATGACGAAATTACTATTCCTTCTCTTCCTAGAGAGAAGACAGAACTCTTCGCCTTTGGAAAGGGGGTTCAGGGGCTGGTGTTTTTTTAGGTTTTTAGGTTAGTTTTTTTTTTCTTTTTTTTTTCAAAAATGAAAAATGGAAGAAGGGGGGGTGTTTGTTTGGGGTTATGGGGCGGACCGGGCCGGGTCGACCCGATGTTTTTTTTTTGGGTTGGATAAGGGGTTATTTGATTTGGGCTTGGTTGATTTAATTTAAAAGGTGGCCCAGTCCGATTTTCTTCTTCTTTTATTTTTTCTTAAACTAAAACTAAATTCTAAAATCCTAAATTATCCTATAGAACTAAATTAATTTATAAAAGTTCAAATTAACTCGTAATAACAATTAACACACAATTAAATAGCAATTACGATAAAATCACACAATTTGGATATTAAATGCCAAAAATGTGACGTACATTATTTTTATGATTTTTTGTTCTTGTAAAACAAACTTAATTGCTCCTAATTGTAGAATTAAATCCTAAATGCAAATGCGATATATTTTTGTATTTTTTATTAATTTAACAAATAAATATTCACGGGCAAATACAAATAATTATCCAAAAATGCCACGAAAATTCTCAAAATTGCACACAAAAAAAAAATTATTTTATTTTGATCTTTTTTGGGAGTATTTCTCACATAGGGCAAAAATCTCGTGCTTACAACTGCCCCTCTTTGTCCGAAAACACGAAGAGTTTTCGTGCAAAGATAAAGTAAGCAGATACGAGCGATTTTTGCCCATCCGAGTACTCCGTATGAAGCAATTTTTTGAAAGATTTAACTGAACCTTTGCTTCAGAGGTTTCCTACATATCCCTGGCTAAAAGGGAATCATGTTAATGTAGTTCGGGATGTTTTGGTAGCTGGGACTACCATGGGACTGCAATGTTACTGCTGTTGCATGCTGTTATTACTGCTTTCCGACCTCCTCATTACACCATGCTGAAAGAAAACAAGAAGCTAGACTAAACTATAGTCTATGAATTACAAAATCTTATCTAGATCTTCAGTCATGCTCTTGTGTCTCTTGTTGCTTTGATGTCTCGGTGACTCCTCTGGCATTTCTTTACTTCTGATTTGTCTTGTATTCTCCCTTGACTGCCGATCTCGAACTGCTTATGTCCTTCTTGGGAGCTTCGCATCATTTTTCCCATCGAATCTTGAACTGCCTTCCTCTGCTGGGAATTTTTGTTGTTTCCCGCTGGGGATTTCGGTTGTATTCCTCTGCTTTACTGACTTCAAACTTCCATGTATTCCTCTGTTATATAGGCGGGCTCCCAACTTCTTCAACTTAAAATGTAAAGACTGAAATGTATTCCTCTGTTATATGGGCGGGCTCCCAACCTCAACAACAACTTTGAAAATAAATCGTCATTCTGTTCTTCAGGGGGGGCTCCTGACCTCAACAACAACTTTGAAAAATACATCGCCATTCCTTTTTTCAGGAGGGCGAGATTTCAAAACTTGAAATTTAAATCGCCATTCTGTTCTTCAGAGGGGCTCCTGACCTCAACAACAACTTCGAAAATAAATCGTCATTCTGTTCTTCAGGGGGGGCTCCTGACCTCAACAACAACTTTGAAAAATAAATCGCCATTCCTTTCTTCAGGCGGGCGAGATTTCAACAACTTCGAAAAATAAATCGTCATTCTGTTCTTCAGGGGGGGATCCTGACCTCAACAACAACTTTGAAAAATAAATCGTCATTCCTTTCTTCAGGCGGGCGAGATTTCAACAACTTCGAAAAATAAATCACCATTCTATTCTTCAGAGGGGGCTCCTGACCTCAACAACAACTTCGAAAAATAAATTGCCATTCCTTTCTTCAGGCGGGGGAGATTTCAACAACAACTTTGAAAAATAAATCGCCATTCTGTTCTTCAGGGGGGGCTCCTGACCTCAACAACAAATTCGAAAAATAAATCGTCATTCTATTCTTCAGGGGGGCTCCTGACCTCAACAACAAATTCGAAAAATAAATCGCCATTCTGTTCTTCAGGGGGGCTCCTGACTTCAACAACAACTTCGAAAAATAAATCACCATTTTGTTCTTCAGGGGGGGCTCCTGACCTCAACAACAACTTTGAAAAATAAATTGTCATTCCATTCTTCAGGTGGGGGGGGGGGGCTCCTGACCTCAACAACAACTTTAAAAATAAAGCGTCATTCCTTTCTTCAGGCGGGCGAGACTTCAACAACTTTCGAAAAATAAATCGCCATTCTGTTCTTCAGGGGGGGATCTTGACTTCAACAACTTTCTTAAATTTTAACACCTCCATTCTCCAGGCGGGCTCCTGATTTTAGAAGAACTAAACATTGATAATCTTAAGAAAATTAAAAAATGACTCTTTTTTTTTTCAAATTCAAACTTCCTTTTTTTTTCTTTTCAAATTATCCTAGGAGAAAATTCGTCAGACTAGGTTTTATATCTTATGAGAAAGATTCATCAGACTAAGAATTTGATCCTAGGAGAAGATTCATCTGACTAAGACGTTTATCCTAGGAGAAAATTTATCAGATTAAGATTTTGAACCTAGGAGAAGATTCATCCGACTAAGACGTTTATCCTAGGAGAAAATTCATCAGACTAAGATTTTGATCCTAGGAGAAAGTTCATCAAACTAAGATTTTGATCCTAGGAGAAAGTTCATCAGACTAAGATTTTGATCCTAGGAGAAGATTCATCAGACTAAGATTTTGATCCTAGGAGAAGATTCATCCGACTAAGACGTTTATCTTACGAGAAAATTCGTCAGACTAGGTCTTCTATCCTAGGAGAAAGTTCATCAGACTAAGATTTCTATCCTAGGAGGAAATTCATCAGACTAAGATTTATATTGAAAGGAAAATCCATCAGACTAGGACTTTTATCCTAGGAGGAAAAATGTGAAGATCAATGGCATGATTTTATGCACAATAGCAAGACAAATAAAGACAAATTTTTTGAGAAACTTCCCTTTGTCGGCTCTTTTCTTCTTTTCTTTTTCTCTTTTTTTTTGAACCATTTTCCTTGCCCTGCTTTGTTCCTGTTTCACACAAAGAAAAATTTGTCAGTTTTGAAAATGGTAGTCAGTTTGTGGCCTTTGGTCTTGAGCAGCTTGGATTTTGCTCGATCAACTTGAGTCGGCTTCAATAGCCTTTTGCTCTGCATCAACCCTAATTGTTTCACACCGGGTACTATTGTATTTCTAGCTCAATTAGCCTTATCCCAACCGGAGATCTTTTCTTAGGTGACCTTTTCCGATATCTTGAATGACTTCCTGCTTTTTGAGCAATTTGTCTATCAGAGAGAATCACCAGTTATCTTTTCTTGCGCCAAGTAAGCTGACAAGAGTCTTGGAGGGGGGAGATTTTGCGTGAATCCTCAAGGCATGTTGACATTAACAACTGAGTTTGCTGGCCAAATTTACTTTGTACAACTGAAAAGTTGGTAGCAGATTTTGACATCTTTTCTTGCTTGTTTTGAGAAGGACTGACTCAGGGTGAAGGACACAATGACTCAAAGAAACAAAATATTAACAAAAAATGCCCCTGTCGGAAGGACAGAAGGAAGAATTTTTTTATTTTTTTTCAATAACTAACCTTAATATTCATAACATGCATTTGGACTTAACAGCCGATCTGTCAAACTGACCAAATCTTCCCTTTTACCATTCTTATGATCTTTAGAGTCGGGCCTATCCGTGCCAAACCTTTGCATCAACTTTACGACTCACTTTCGACTAATGGTGCCCCGAGGAGTTTTCACCAACAAGTCTCTCTCATCTATTCATCTCTGCTTACCGTTGCCTTACAGTGCCCGTGAGGGTTTTCACTAGTAAGACTCTCTCTTTTTTCTTCTCTATTTTTCTTTTTCTTTTGCTTTCTTGTGCAAACATCCTGACAGTGTTATATGTTGCGTGACAACCATTGCTCATTGCATGCTTCTCTTAGCATTCTTGAAGGCATATCAGGAGGTCTTTATTTGGAAGGTTTTGGATAGGGTTGGAAAGAAGGGCCGACATGAAGGCTCAAAGTAGACTCAAAATGAGGGGTTGTAGACTTACAACTCTTGGAATCGACTCTTTCAAAAGTGAAATAAAATTTTTGCCCCAGTTTCAGATGCTGGGGATTTTTGGATTTTTCTATTTTTTCTTTTCTTTTCTTCTAAATTCTTATTTGGTTGGACCGAACTATGAGGCTGCCTACGTATCCTTATTTTTTAAGGAATCAGGTCGAACATAGTTCAAACATCTGATATAACTATAATTTTCATCATTCTTTCTGTTTTTTTTTCTTCTTTTTCTTTTTCTTTTTTTTTCAAAACAAATTGCCCCAGCTTTTATTTTTGGAGGCAGACAATCCTTTTTTTTTTTTGGAACTTTCGAAGAATTGCCCCAGTTTGTACTTTTGGGACATGGACTCTTTTTATTTATTTATTTTTTCATTTTTTTTACTCTAAACTTGATTCCAAAAGAGGGTGGTCAAAGAAAATAACACATGCTCAAAGGGGTGGCAAAGGATATAAAGTGTTTGGTTAGCGGAAAAAGGGCCTCCTAGCCTCGAGAATGCCAATCATGCTATCTTTTCGCGATCCCAGCATTGACGAACATGTCTGTCTTCTTGGTGTGTCGTGGTCACAAGACACTTTCCATCCCTTAATGTCAAACTTTCCAACAAACTTCAATTGATTCTTCCTCAAACCCGATCTTCACAATGATTTGAAGGTGAATTTTACTCGAACTTTGTTTCAAAGTACTTCAACTTTTTTTTTTATCCAATTTCAGATTAAATCAGTTTCTAAGATCTGGCCAAAATTTTCGCATGCATGTCATGTCATTAGAACTAGCGAGAAAAGAACTAGAAATAGAATGACACAAAAGGACAAACTGTATTTTATTGAGTAAGGATGGAAGGGTTTGACAACTAAACAAGCAACCTAAAATCCGAGTACAACCCTAAAATAACCCGGCTAATAGCAACAGAACAGACAGACAAGACTCATACAAACAGAATGGAGGGATAGAAGGGTTTGACTCAATAAAACAAATAAAATCTGGATCACCACCCTGAAATAACTCAGATAATAGAAAAAATATCAAAACAAGCTACCAAGATTCCTTCCTAGTGAGGAGGGAATGACTTTTCAATTGCTAGACTTGACATTTAGCCACAAATTTGCTCATCAGAATTAGCAAAGCCTTCTCCAATTTCAACATCATTAACTTCAGTCAGCAAGCTCCCGAGAGGATTCTCAAACTCCATGTCACCAGGCATCTTCCCCACAAAGTGTTCATCAAGATGTGCAGGTAAAGGATTCTGCGCGATATTCTGGGTGTCATTATCTTGGATCACAATCAGATTTTCCTGGATCATCCTTTCTATTTCTCTTTTCAAATCCCGACAGCTTTCAACATTGTGCCCCTGAGCATTGGAATGGTATTCACACCTTTTAGAAGGGTCAAAGCTTCTTGCATGGGGGTCCACATGATTTGGATGAATAGGTGCAATCATGTCGTGATACTTTAACTTCTAAAATAAGCTTTCATAGGACTCTCCTATTGGTGTAAAGTTATCTTTCAACCTTTGTTCCCCTTTATACCTCTGGCTTGGATGTGGGTTATAGGGCACCTAAAAATTTTGTGGAGGCTTTTGGAGATTTTGTGATGCTCGTGCTCGCCTTCTAGGGTGTTTTGGTGGATGGGCAACATACTGAGGCGGAACAACAGAGTATTGAGGGTTCTGAGGTGGATAATACTACTCAGGGGAGTCATGGAAAACTTGAGGAGGCTGCTCATACCTTCGAGATGTTCTCATGGGACCTCTTCTCGACCCTGATGTCATCATGATTTCTTCAATCTTCTCATTTGTGTCGCTAAAATTATCAAACTCAACCCGGACAGCCTGAGTTGCAGCTTTAAAAACTGCTTGACTTATAATTTTGCCTATCTTAAGACCATTCTCTATCATTTTCTCCCATTTTGATTGCTTCCGAGAAGGATTTGCCAACTGCGGACATCATGTTTTGAAAGTAATCTGGCTCTTGCGCTTGAAGGAAAACAGTTATTAGCTCGTGGTCATCCATGGGTGGCTTAACTCGAGCTGCTTGCTCTCTCCATTTAATGGCATATTCCCTGAAACTTTCACTTAGTTTCTTCTTCAGGTTTGAAAGGGAAATGCTGTCTGGGGCAATGTCGATGCTGTATTGGAACTGTTTGACAAAGGCTTGTGCCATGTCATCCCAGACATACCAGCGAGACGTGTCTTGATCCATAAACCATTCGGAGGCTACTCCCGTAAGGCTTTCCACAAAATAAGCCATCAACAATTCTTCATTTCTTCCCGCACCTCTCAGTTGATTGCAATACCTTTTTAGGTGGGCTATGGGATCTCCATGTCCATCGTACTTATCAAATTTGGGAGTCTTGAAACCAGGCGACAAGTGGACATCGGGGAACATACATAGATCTTTGAAGGCAACACTCTTTTGACCTGCCAACCCTTGCCTATTTTCAACCATTGTTCTAAGCTTTTCACTCTTTGGGTCATTTCTTCCTGTACCATCTTTCGGGCAGGCTCTTCAATCTTTGCAGGAAGATCAAACGAGTACGAGTGGTACTCAGGAGAGTGGTACTGCTATTGTTGTATCGCAAATTGTGACTCATGACGAGGTTGTCCTTGACCACTGGCCCATGCTTGACACACTTCGGTCATTTGCTGTTTCAGTATTCTATTTTTCTCCGGCACAGTAGACTCTTATTGAACCCTCTGACCCTGAGTCTCTTGAGCACTTGTAACAACTTCGATGTCAGTTATCATTTTCCTTGGATCTTGTGTTTCCATCTTACCACAAACCGACTACCTCAACTTTCTTCACAATTCAAAACAAAATATGTTAGAATGGACTCAGTCGGTCCTTATTACTATCAATATTTTTTATTTGTGCATTTTTTCTTTCACTTTTTTTTAATGGTGATCAAACCTGATGTGGGTTGCCTACGTATCATGTGGGAACATGAATCAAATCTTGCGTAGTTCGGAAAGATCTGGAATAAAGTAAATAAACCAACTTTTTTTTTTGGATTTTGAACTTTTCAAAAGAAAGACATATAAAGAAGAAAGAAAATATTTTTTTGGATTTTGATTTTTCTTCAGCATTTTTGCAAAGAAATACTTCTAAAGAAGAAAGATTTTTTTTTCTTGAATTTTCTTTTCCTGGAATTTTGAAAGAAAAACTTTTAAAGAAGAAAGAAAATATTTTTGGAATTTTATTTTGAATTTATGAAAGAAATGCTTCTAAAAATATTTCCGAATTTTGAATTTTCTTTTCAATTTTCGAAAGAAGAATGAAAATATTTTTGTATTTTTTGATTGTGAGAAGCAACTAAAAGAAAATATATTTTTTTTAAAAAAAAAAAAGTTGGGGTCGCAAAGAAAAACTTTTCTAAAGAAGGAAGTAAAAGATTTTTTTTTTGAAAATTGGGGGCCGGAACCGATGAGGTTTGCCTACGTATCTCACATCCGTGAGAATCAGACCCGCGTAGTTCGCCCAACATGAACTAAACTTGTAAACAAGACTCCTTTCTTTTGCTTTTCAAATAAATCAAACTAAAAAAGACAATTGTTTTTTCATTTTTCAAAATTTCGACAGGGTTTTGACACTACTTGGACATTGGTTTTATTTTTCTAAAAATAAGTAGTTATCTCCCTACACTGCTATTTTTTTTTTCTCTTTTTCACAATTTTTCAAAAATTCCCGATTTCAAAAGCCGGTCAGCATGCAGATCTGAAGCAAATAAATGTGCAAAACAAATAAAATGCAGCATGATGGTCTTTTTTCATTTCAGGTTGCTTGTCCTACACGGACCCAACCCCTGTGTTGAGTCCCCTAAGTCAAATGCAACATGAAGCAAATAAACGTTCCTACTAGGGATCAGGCATGAAGTCAAGTTATTCTAGGTTCAACCTGGGTATATGTTCTAGACAGTGTACCCGAGCGGACAACTCGAGTTGAGGAAGGAGCTCCTTTCCGGGAACCAAAAGGCCAGCCGGCTTAGAAACTTTCTGAGCTTCTTTTATTTCAGGGTATGACACTAACAGAATAGGGAGTCTCAACCAGTAAGCACATCCCCAGAGGTGAGAAGAGAAGGTTTCGGCACAGTTTATATGTACAGTTCAAATAATATCAAAGCGGTAAAAAGCATCATTTTGCACATTTAGGCCAAAACATGTAATAAGATCAAATAATAAACAAAGCCAAATATAACAATTTATCTAAGCTCGAATTCTGAACCCTGAACCAGAGATTCAGGGTTCGTCCCCAGCAGAGTCGCCAGAGCTGTCACACCTCCTTTTTCGCTTGCACCGCCGCAAATGGACGCGGAAGGGAGTTTTTTCAATTAAAGGACAATCGAAACGGAATTTATTTATTTATTTCAGAGTCGCCACTTGGGAGATTTATGGTGCCCCAAGTCACCGGTTGAATCCCGAATCGAGGAAAAGAATGACTCTGTTTAACAGTCTGCGCACCAGAAATCCGGATAAGGAATTCTGTTAACCCGGGAGAAGGTGTTGGGCATTCCCGAGTTCCGTGGTTCTAGCACGGTCGCTCAACTGTCGTATTTAGCTTAATTATCTAATTTTATACAATTATGAACTTATGTGCAAACTTTAAACTCTTTACCACTTTTATTATTATTATTATTTTAACAGAGAATTACAACATTGTGAAAAATGTATCTCGAACCACGTCACATCAATATACCCGTGGTTATCGACACATTTCGACTCTGTTGAGATTTTGATTTGGGTCACATAAATGTGCACCCGAGTTTAAGAAAGTAAATTATTAAAGGCGTGCCTAAAGCGACTAGCGTATCATTATTTTGGGTAAGGCCGTGAAATTTGCTAAACAGCCGATCCCGAAGTCTACACAATTATTAACCAATTATTGAGGGCCCCGCAACTTGTGCGTTTTTTTAAACCCCTCCCAAATTAGGAGGATCTATAGTGTTTCCACACTTCCCCTCCATGGTGACTCGAACCCAAGACCTAACGGTCGTAGGTGGAGGTGCTTTTACCAACTGAGCAAACCTCACTTGTCTGTGCATTTTATTGGGCGAGGCTCATCTCGTTTATTTTAAAAGGATAATCCTAAAGTGCCTACATTTTTTCTATTAAATTTGTCTCTAAAAATGAAGGAGAAAAGGTCCTAATTTATTTACATGCTTACGAATTGTTATAGTCTGATTCGGAACGCAATTTGTTAAATCAGAATGCAAACATAATATGGACAGCCCGTTGGCCAATGTGGGCCCAGGTTCATCGCATGTAGTATTAAACGTGACTTGGGCCGTCTTATTTCTATATTGGGCCTAGTTAATTATTTCTACACATGTTCACAATTTTTGCACTTACAGAGATATAAGATGATAATATCTAACTAAGCAAGTTACATGCAAGTTTTAGAAAGAGCAATTAATTGGAATGAAGTAACTTAAGGGTCTAGTTTTAATCCTAAATTCAAACAATTGATTGTTGGAGCTAGATTGTCAAGATATCAAAACAGTCTCCTGGCCTGGTTTTATTTAACATGCATTTGAACCTATACTACCTAATAACCAAACTAAAACAACGGGACATTATTGACTACATTACTATAACACTGTCCGGTTATACAGAAATGGCAGAATTTTTTTATCAAACAGTAGTGTATAGAATGTCCTAAGTACAATCAGTAACAAAACTAAATCAAATTAAAACTTCAACTCTTTATTTGTATTCATGCTTCATGTTTCAGCTTACAGTAACCAGCGTATCAGTTGTGTACATGATATTGGAAGCAAAAGAAGAGGAAGATCAGCAGAAATGCAGTAGCATACAACAACAGCAACAATAACCAACAACAACTAGCAAACGGGACACCCAGTGACAGATTTGAAAACCAACACGATTCCAGCACACTCAATGAAACAATATCAACGCAAACCAATGCAGACCAGGAATAACAACTCAAGAAATCACTTAAAAAAACTGCAATTAAACGGTAACAAACTGATTCTGATTTTCAGTAGTAAAGAAGACCTCACTTTTCAGTATTTAGCTCTCACCTTATTGAACTCTTTTGGGTAAAAACTCAGCTTGTATTTCACTCTTAAACTTTGAATTTTTGATGTCCAAAATCAGTCCCCCTTTTTTTCCTTTTCGATTTTTTTTCTTTCAAAATGAATTCTCCCTATGTATATCCAGTGTATGGAGAGTGTATATCGGGTGTATACTACTCTCTCTTTAGATTTCCAGAATGTTTTTTCTGTTCCGAAAAATCCTCAAATCTCTCTTAATGTTCAGAAAGTACCCCCTTAGAATGTCCTCCCTTAATGTTCAGAAATTCCCCCTTAGAATGTCCTCCCTTAATGTTCAGAAAATCCCCCCTTTAACTTGTGTCCACCTCCTCTTATTTATAGCCAAACTTGAAGCATTTAAATTAAATCCCACCATCTTCTCCCCATCCCCCTTTTGAATCTCACTACTTAATGTTTTGTCCTCCACTATATTAAACAAATATATTAGTTCTCACTACCACATATCTTTTCTTTATTTAATTCCCTTATACCCCACTACCGCATGCTTTGTCCCCCACTATATTAAATAATGTATTAATTCCCACTACCACTTGTCTTGTCCCCCACCATGTGTTAAACAATGTATTATTTTAATATTATTAGTACTTAGTGGACAGAGCACTCAAATTAATCATTTTTTTAAAACTTAAAATCCCGAAAATGCCCCTGAAAATACTGCAATTTACCATTTTACCCCTATCCCTTTCAATCTGTACCAAAACCATATCAGCTATAACCAATTCACCTAGTCAATTAATCAAACTACAACAGCTATAACCAAATCAAGCCTGCCAATTGACAACTAATAATCAAACTCTGCATAATAAACTCGCCAAACAAACTCCTAATCTACAACGTTCATGAATTAACAACAAAGTCAGATTCATATCCGAACAAACTCATCAGAACAAACAAGTAAATCCAAATCACTAAACTCGATCATCAGTTGACCTCAAACTAAATCAAACAACATCACAACCAAGATGAATGATTCATACTAAATCAAAAACTAAAAACCAACACATAAACACTCGACATTAAATCACTTGATGAAAAACTAACGAACTTCAAACAAAAAATGAATACGAATTAAATCCAACATAAACAAAGATGAATGATTCAAACTAAATCACTCGACATTCGACATTAAATCACTTGATGAAAAACTAACGAACTTCAAATAAAAATGAACACGAATTATCTCTAACACAAACAAAGACCTGGGTTCGAATTCAAACCAACATATCGGAACACGAACATAATCATAGAAAAAAGAGCGGAAGATGAATTTACTGAACGATAACTAAAAGAAAAGAGAACGGAAACCTACTAGTTTGAATTCCGGGTTCGAACGGAAACTCGACGCGCCTGAACAAACATCACTATTTTCAACCCATTTTTGTTTTTGACGCAATGACGATCGAGTTCATGGCTGGACGTAGCAGAAGCGATGGTGGTCGCTCATGTGGAGTGGTCGTTGCTGGTTTTTCCGGCGACTAGAGGAAATGACGAAGGAGATGAAGTTGGTTGTTTGGACGAGCTGCTGGTCGACGAGGGGGAAGGCAGTTGAAGACGAAGCAGCAGCCATGGTAGTTCGTCCATGGCTGGAGTTGAAGACGAAGAAGGTGAAACAGAAAGTGAAGCTGCATGAAGCAACAACTCACATCGCGGAATGGGGAGGAGCACGGACGACTGGTCGCGTCAATGGTTTGGTGGTTCGTCGATGGAAATGGATATGGCAGTTGCTCGAGCAAAAGAGGAGAAGGGTCGTTCATGGTGGTTCGATGCTTGGCTGGAGTTGAAGACGAAGAAGGTGAAGGGAGAGGGGGCTGGCAGTCATGTACATGGTGGACGTGAGGAGACTGTTGTTGGTCACCTGGAGGATGATGAAGAAGGGGGTGGTTCGCTGGTTGATCGGAAAATGATGACGAAATTACTATTCCTTCTCTTCCTAGAGAGAAGACAGAACTCTTCGCCTTTGGAAAGGGGGTTCAGGGGCTGGTGTTTTTTTAGGTTTTTAGGTTAGTTTTTTTTTTCTTTTTTTTTTCAAAAATGAAAAATGGAGGGGGGTGTTTGTTTGGGGTTATGGGGCGGGCCGGGGTTTTTTTTTGGGTTAGATAAGGGGTTATTTGGTTTGGGCCTGGTTGATTTAATTTAAAAGGTGGCCCAGTCCGATTTCTTCTTCTTTTATTGCTTTTTTTTCTTTTATTTTTTCTTAAACTAAAACTAAATTCTAAAATCCTAAATTATCCTATAGAACTAAATTAATTTATAAAAGTGCAAATTAACTCTTAATAACAATTAACACACAATTAAATAGCAATTACGATAAAATCACACAATTTGGATATTAAATGCCAAAAATGCGACGTACATTATTTTTATGATTTTTTGTTCTTGTAAAACAAATTTAATTGCTGCTAATTGTAGAATTATATCCTAAATGCAAATGCGATATATTTTTGTATTTTTTATTAATTTAACAAATAAACATGCACAGACAAATACAATTATCCAAAAATGCCACGAAAATTCTCAAAATTGCACACAAAGAAAAATTATTTTATTTTGAATTTTTGGGAGTAATTCTCACATAGGGCAAAAATCTCGTGGTTACACCACTGTTCGTACATCAAAATCTCTACATTTCACAATTGTCGTGATTATGCTTTCCTTGAGTCAAACGTCTATTGGAAACAAACTCTCTACCTTCACAATGTATGAATAAGATTTTCATACACACTAATCTCCTCAGAATCAATTTATAAAATTATACTAGGTATATTGTTGTTATACAAGTCTACATTATTAGTTACTGCATAACTTATAGTCAAATCAAACGACTCCTTGCGATTTAACTTATCTACATTGATACGTATATTTTAACATGTCCTAGTAGGTATTCTACCTTAGTTTTCATGTCACTTATAGCTCTTTATATTGAACAGTCATATACAATTACTTCCTCCGTTTCAATTTATGTGAACCTATTTCTTTTTTGATTCGTGCCAAAAAGAATGACCTCTTTCCTTATTTGGAAACAATTTACATTTATCAATAATTTATAGTCAAACAAAATATATGTGCCTCATTTTACATCACAAGTTCAAAAGTCTTCTCTCTTTTCTTAAACGTCGTGCTCAATCAAATGGGTTCACATAAATTAAAACGGAGGGAGTATTTTTTAAGTAAGCTGATAATATGTATATACTCGTATAAAGAAGTTAAACTTGGCTGCAGCTTTATTCACAGAGGATAGAGAAGACATGGAGAGCAGAGATCAGGTTGAGGCCCGAGGGCCTGGCGGCTAAGCAGTCAGCTTACAACCATGAGTGAATTTCAAAATTTAAATTTTATGGGTTCGATCAAATACGCAATTTTATCATATCCCATTTAACTTAATGAGTTCAAAATTTATTATTTAGAGTAATATTTTTAGCAAAAATATAAGGTAGAAACGAAAGCTAAATACGCGTACCGCCTACGTAGTAAACAAATCCCAGATAATTGCAAAAAAATAGTGCATATAAAAACTTAGATGTTGAATCAACACTTTGTGACTTAGTACTATAAGATAGCACAGATCGGTTCAAAGGGACTATATGTGTAAGAAAAAAACAATAATGGAGGCAATTTTATAATAGAGGTCAAATAAGAACAGTACTAATTAACAGACAGACACGTCAAGTTGTAATGTTACATCGTATTCAGCCATATTTAGCCGACACTAAAGACAAACTTGTTTCCTTCAAATAAACTTGGCTTGATTTATATCTCCCTTCTTCTTCTTCTTTTCCTTCTTTTTATTATTTTAATCTTAGCTTCTATCTATAACGTACTACTATTATTTTAAGACAAGTTGCTCAGGTTTGTCACCTTCTGTGTCTATATATATATAAGCAAAAGCAATAGCCGCAAAATGTATTCTTAGTAAAGTTTCTTGTCAAGACAAACTTGCAACATAATTTTGAACATAAAAATGGATTCTTATTCATATGCAGCTATTTCTTCTTCTTCTTCTAATTCTTGTTCCTCTAGTTCTGTTCCATATTCCAAATATCCACAAGAAGTAAAGAAAAACAAACCATTACCTTCATATCATTCCTCACTTCATGGAGTTCGTAGGCTCCCATTAAAACCTATGACAAAACAGCCAATTGCACCATTGCCACCAACACCTCCTAAAATCTACAGAGTGGAACCTGTTAATTTCAAGGAAGTTGTCCAAATGCTCACTGCTGCACCTGAGTTTCAATCCGTCTTCAGTAATTCGAACTCTGATTCTAGTTCTGGTTCTGATTCTAGTGCTAACAATTCCAATTCGAGGCGGTTGCAGGATGTGGCTCCTCCTCCACTTGATCTCTCACCAGTTTCATTACCAAGAAACAGCATCGCTGCAGAATGGCGAGAGTTCCTTCGTCCTTCTTCCTCCTCAAACAACCAAGTTGAATCAATTAGCACGGCCTGTAATGACTCAACAAATGAAGCACAAGAAAGATCACATGGAACGCCAAAAAATCCATCAGATAATATTTTTGGATCATGCAGTCCGCTGGCTAATTTCCCTCTATCGCCTGCTTCTTTTGCATGGTGCTCTTCTATTCTTAATTTCGTATGCAATTGTCGTTTATAGCTATAGTATTCTTCCAAGACATGATAATGTCCCTATGATCTTCACAATGAACATGAACTGGTAGTAATATTTATTTATTCTGGTAAGGGTTATTTTAATGTTAACCAGATGCTACACACACTTGGAAATTAGGAAATTGAAATAAAAAATTAGTAACTTGGAAATTAGATATATTTGGATCTTTTTTAATTGTTTAGGGCTATATATGAATCTTTTTAATTGTTCAAGGGCAAGTGTCAAATCATGAAGAGGATATAATATTTAGCTTTTTGCCTGCGTGGCTTCATTGTGGCAAATGTCAATGAAGTTGGACAACCATCAGACAGAGCGACAAATATGGAAAAACAGAATGAAAGACAATCCTATATTGACAAGAACGAACTTTTTCACTAACAAAACTTCAATTCGATTCTCCTACGGCCAAATTTTAATTTGTGGAAAGCCTTCGATGGCCTTTGGCGCCAGAAAGGTGAGGATCAAAATTCGGAGAGTGAAAAGGAAGGAAACCTCTTTTTAAGTCCTACTGCTCTTCTCTCAATCGCTCTTTGGTATATGAAACTAACAACGTGCTGAAAATCGCTTTTTTTAAGAAAAACATATGAAACTAACAACGCGCTCTCCTGTATGAAAAGTAAATAGATGAAAAATTATACGACAAATCAAATACTACAAGGCCAAATTTGGACATTTTTCCTTTATGTTAAACAAAATTAAAAGAGTAAATAAATAATTCATAAAAGATAGTATGTCAAATTGGGAACATGTTCTTTCACATTAATTGTTAAGATCGATTAGTAGTCTCTTGAGCACTAGGGTAGTTGTAGTACCATGGATAGAATCCTCTATTCTTTATTATAACTTTCTAGTTTGAGCCTTATGAATAAAGAAAATTTTGACAGAAATCTTTTCTCCTTTAATAAACCATACACGACATATTCTGATCATACTCAGGTTATAAAATTTTAAATATCGAAGGATTATACAAAAGAGAGCGCACTAGAATTCCATGTGTATAGAGGACAATGTTACCTTATGTTATATGAGAATTTGTACATTTTTTCCAACACTGCATGAGTTAAACTCACTATAACTTTACTAATTGTATCAACGTTATAAAATTAATTTTTTTCCCGTTAAACTCACTGAACTTTATATATTTTATATCAGTAACTTACCTATGTGTTTATTGGCTAGGAAATGTAACTCACCAGAAAGTCAGATTTTCAGCACCAGAAATGAAACATCAATTAACTTTTACAAAAATAAAAATAAAAAAAATGAACAAAGAACTAAGTGATGGAAAACCACAACTTATCAGATAGCTAGTTGACAAAAAGAAATAGGAGGGTGCAAATTCTACATAAAGTAGAGGTTTTACCCAGACGCTATGCACTTTTAAAATTATGAGTTCATAACTGTTATTTTTTAAAATTTTACTGAATTTAATATATAAATTTATACTTTGCGTTGAAGGTTCAGTTAAATTAACCCGACACTCTTATGTTGGATCCGCCACTTCTACCCGGGCCTATGTTTGGCGCCGCAGGGTATCAGCGGGAGAGAATCAGATTCAATTACTTCCTTTGATGAATGATATACTTCTGGCTGTTTCTAGGATCTTCTAGAAGTCTTGTTCCTTCAAAGAATTGTAGTAAGTGTCCTGAGCTTAATAGTGGAAGTCTTTTGCTTTTGGATTTGAACATTTCTATAGCATACATGCACCAAACTGATATATATATATATATATATATATATATATATATATATATATATATATATATATATATATATATATATATATATATATATATGTCATATTTGTTTTTTGATTAATGGTCTGTTTCTTGATAATTAAAATTGACACCAAAACGTTACATCAAGTTATATAATGTCTCATTGAGGCATCCAAATGTGACTAACTTTTTATTTTATTTTTGTCAAAAAGGTACTCCCTGCGGTCCTAAATAAGTGATTTTTTGGTTGTTTTCACACATATTAAGAAATTCACATTTTAATATTAATTAACAATGAATTGACCATATTAATTTTTACTATCTCTTCACATAACACTCCTAACACATACTCCAACATTAATTACTCCAAGGGCAATGTAGGAAAAATATAATTAATTCATTTTTGAAATCTGGAAAAATTACTTATTTTGGACCGGAGGGAGTAACTCGCAGCCGTTATTTTTTGGGTGTGCACATGGTAAATCTCCTCTTATATAATAGCCCGCAAACTATAAAGGAGGGTAAACCGCACTAAGTAAATCCAGTTTGACCGAGGAGGTATGCAAGTGGGTTTCGAACCCTAGATCTTCCATTTGAAAAATCTCATGTTCAACCAACTCGGTCACCTCCAAGGGTAAATATAAAACAACAACAAAAAAAAATCAGTGTATTCTCACAAGTGAATTCTAGGGAGAGTAGGATGTACACAACCTTACCCCTAATTTAAATGGGCAGTGAGGTTATTTCCGATAACGTATCTATGTCAGTATTATTAATTTAGCTTGAAAATAGCTTGAATTACGTAATAACACGACAAGATCCCAGCCGCCTAGAGATTTATTTAAGTCTTTTACCTCACTCCATTAGCACTTAGCAGTGTTCATAATTAAGCAAAAGACGGCCAAAACGATTAAACTTCTAAATAATTTATTACATAAAATAGTGTTTCATAAGATCTTAAAAAGATTTGAGGATTTCAGCTTATTACAAAAAGTCACTAATTGCTATTTGTTTGAATAACTGTAATCAAAGTTTGAATATTGCCAGACTTGGTCCCATTGCTACCTTCAAGATTTAGAAGTCATACAAACATAGACTTGAAGATCATTAACTCTGCTTCTACAACTAAAAACTTACAACAACATTTAATGCATGCGTTGAAGGTAACTAATATATTTGATTCGGGGCGGAGCTAATTTTGTGGTTGCAGGTTTGGCTGAACCCAATAATTAGGGTTCAAATTATATATTTATTTTAAAAATATTCATTGAATATATACAAATTATTGATTTAATACTCAATATCAAAATTTTAAACGCATAAACTTTAAATTCTGACTTCGCTTCTGTATTTGATTGCAGAAGCGATGTGAATGATTGGAGAAATGTTTAGCCGCCGGGTAGACATATAGTATTTCGAGAACGCATTTAATATGTAATAGTACCAACTTTGTCTCAAGAAAAACGATAAGATGTACCACCCACCAAGGGTGCATATCGTTGAGACCGGATTTTTTGTTTGTATTTAGCATCAAATATATCTTGATCGCAGGGGCAAATTTGACTAGTTTTCTTTTTAAGCCCATTTTGCGTGCGTGAGCGGAAGAATTTTTCTCAAAAATCTCAATTCAAATTAGAAGAACAAGAAACACTTTTTTTGTAATAGTATTTTTTTTCTTGCCTTTTTGTATTCTCACTTTCACAAAGTAATTTTTTTCCTAAGAATTAATAATGCAGCAAATTTTCTCCATCACCCTTTCTACAACATCACCTACAAACCCTTTTCCTATTTGATTGAGATAATAATTTACTTAGGGTAAAAGCTTATACCAAAAATAAACCTTACTCTGAAATCTTATGGAAAATTAGAATCTCGTCTCGATGGGAAGATGCCGACACGTTCTTATGGACATTCTCGTTAAATCCAATTCCCAATTGGATTACTTTGCCCACAAGTCCTTTCATGGACTCTAAGCGTAAAGATCCAATTCTAAATTGGATATGATTTAAAAGTCTTTCATTAATATTTTACATGCATATTGTTACAATCCGAATTTTCCATCTTCAGAAGTCGTGATGACGTCTACTAATGTGAGCTAGGCAAGCCAATCATTTAACTACTTATTTCATTACTCAATTATTTCTTTAAAACAAATATAAGACGATAACATGAAAACAGCGGAACCTTAAATAATTACGTGGAAGATAACAACTAAATATCTAAAATCTGTATCTATTACAACTCTTAAAACCTAAAGCACCCAAAACCTGGTGTCACAGACGGTCTAAGATTTACTACATACAAAGTTTGAAGAAAATGACAATACATTATTTTTGAATAAAAGGAAAATGAAACAGGAAATAAGAATAGAGGAGACGCCAGGGCCCGGATGCCTGCAGGTCTACCTTGGATCTCCGCGTGGACTGAAGGTAGCCTCCACACTACGGTCCAAAAGCTGCTCTGGGATCTGCACATAGTGCAGAGTATAATATCAGCACAACCGACCCCATGTGCTGGTAAGTGTCTAGCCTAACCTCGGCAAAGTAGTGACGAGGCTAGGACCAGACTACCAAATAACCTGTGCAGTTCAAATAAATATACAGCAGAAAGAAATACAGAAATAACCAGTCAATATGGGAGGGGGAGCATGCTGTGGGGGAGATAACAATTCTGAATAGTAAGACATCAAGTAATGAAAGAAACAATATAACTCGGATATCAACAAAGAATCAAAAATTAACAAATGCACGGTATCACCCTTCGTGCTTTTACTCTCGTCCTCACCAAAACAATCATATAATAAAAATGTGCACGACATCACCCTTCGTGCTTTTACTCTCTTTCCTCACCATATAATCAATAAAATTAGCACGAAATGATACATTGTGCGGCACGACATCACCCTTCGTGCTTTACACTATTTCCTCACAATAATACACGGTATCACCCTTCGTGTTTTACACTCCTTCCTCACAAAACAAACAATGCACGACATCATCCTTCGTGCTTTAACTCTCTTCCTCACCCAAACAACAATCACAAACAATGGGGGAAGGGAATAAATGAAATTGCAATAAAGATCCCGGCAAGGGAACAACAATTCAACAAATAAATCCAAGCAATGGAACATCATCAATAACCTCAACATCCCGGAAAGGTAGATAACGAATAAAATAATAGCCCGGCAAGGGCGACAACATAATGATCTCTTCTCTTTCTCACTTTTACTTCACAATTCACTTCACAACTCGAGCCAATGCTCTAGAGGTTCAATTATCACTTATACTTTCACAATTCATTATACAACTTGAGCCAATGCTCCTCAGTGTTCATATGTCACAATTCCTTCCACAAACTTTACACAACAAGTAGAAACCATTACCAAGGCATGAAAGATACAATGAAGTCATGATAATCACATTATAAGACTCACGGGCATGCTAGACACCAACGTATAGATACGCGTCACCATGACTATACGTCGTACTCCACAATTAACACATATCAAATAGGGCTCGACTCCTAATCCCTCAAGCTAAGGTTAGACCAAACACTCACCTCAATGCCACGAATACAATTTACGATTCAATTATAGCTTTACCCGTTGATTCCACCACCAATTCGCTCGTATCTAGTCACAAGTTACTTAATTACATCAATAAACGCTAAATGAATCAATTTGAATGCATGAAAATGAGTTTTCTAAAGTTTTACCCAAAAAGTTAAAAATCGCCCCCGGGCCCACATGGTCAAAACCTGAGGTTCGAACCAAAACCCGATTACCCATTCCCTCACGAACTCAAATATATAATTTATTTTGAAATCGGACCTCAAATCGAGGTCTGAATCCCTAATTTTTGAAAAAACCTAGATTCTACCCAAAACACCCAATTTCCTCCATGAAAATCATTGATTTTGAGTTGAAATCATGTTAAAAGATGTTAAGGAGTGAAGAAAATGAGTTAGAAATCACTTACCAACGTTTTGGAGAAGAAATGTTGTTTGAAAAATCGACTCTTATGTTTTTGGGGTTTTGAAAAATGAAAAATAACTGAAAATCTCGTCTAAATATACCCCTCTCAGACCCCCTATGTGAACCGCACAAAATCGACTACGGCCGTATAGCCCTTCATGTGGACTGCAGTGACATGCTTTAGTATTTTAGTTATAACTTTCTCTGCAAATGTCCAAATTATTATTTCTTTACCTTTATGAAAACTAGACACGAAGGGCTACAACTTTCGGTTTTGAATCATTTCAAAATTTCTTGTAGATCAAAAGATATTGGCTTCCGAAGTCGGACCAGTAAAATATTCTTCACCGCGGACCACACAGAATCTAGTGCGGCCGCACAGGCCCTCACCGCGGTCCGCACAAAATCCAGTGCGGCCGCACAAGCCCCTCCGCGGCAGCATTCCTTTTTGTGCGGACCGCACTAGTCTGTTCAGAGGCCTTCCATCTCTCTAAACCTGCAACACCTATGTTTTTAAGCCTAAGACATCCCGGAACCTACCCGAAACTCACTCGAGCCCTCGGAACTCCAAACCAAGTGTGTATACTAACTCAAAAACATCATATGGACCTACTCGTGCGATCACATCATCAAAATAACATGTAAAATCATGAATTAAACCTAAAAACTCAATATTTTCATCAAGAACTCTCAAAGTTCATAACTCTTCAACCGGAAATCCAACTCACGTCAAATAAACTCCGTTTTTCACCAAATTTCATAGTTATCTTTTAAATACTATAACAAGTTTGTACCGGGCTCCAGAACCAAAATACGGGCCCGATAACAATGGTTTCAAACATTAATTCTTTTCTTTATTTCTTAGATAATTCAGTAAAACAATTTCTTTCAAAAATTGATTTCTAAGGCTTGGGACCTCGGAATTCATTTCCGGGCATACGCCCAAGTACCATATTTTACTGCGGACCTCCCGGAATCGTCGGAATACGGATCGGGGTCTGTTTGCTAAAAATGATGACCAAAGTTAACCATCAAAATTTTAACTCTAAAATTTCTATTTCTCATATTTTCACATAGAAGGCTTCCCGGATATAGGTCCGGACCACGCACGTAAATCAAGGTAGGGTAAAAGGGAGATTTTTAGGCCTAGGAATACTGAATGCACTTACAACACAAGTGAAGTGATGACCTTTTGGGTCATCACACATACCTTATATAAGTAAATATTAATTATATGTATCATATTTATATTTCAATAAGAGATATATTTTAATTTCTATTCCAAATAGAAAACTTCAATTTGTTCACAATATTAATTATACCATCTGTGCTAGTAAAGAATATAATAATATTTTATTTGAAATAATAATTAAATTTATTTGGCTAATTAAATTCTTTAATATAATTATCAAATAATAAAGTAATTAATCCTTTAGCAAAGATTAGAACACTCGTTAGTGTGCGACCCCGTAGGTTCAAGTACTAAGCCAGTAGTAAATTGATCACATCAATATACTAATCAAGGGTGGCGTCTAGCAACACTCCTTAACGATCAGATAGCATGAAGTATACAATTTACTCTCAAGAACCCGTAGAAGAATAATGTAGTAATTCCTTCTGTCCTTATAGTTCTGGGTCACCCTATGGTTCAACTGTCAAATCATAATAGGCGACAAACTATGTGTTCATGTCAAATATAATCGACCATTGAATGACCTAAGAAAGTTTTTTCTTCTTTTCATTCAATTACCCTGGCCAAGGTCTTAATTTGGTCGTTTATAATTCATGATAACATGGAACTTAAACTCATTACCAAGAGTTGACAAATTCCATCTTGATCAATCACTAATTCTACAAGCATTTAATCATACCCAATATTCTTTCAACTATTGCCCTAGGGCCATAGGTGGCTAGTATAACAAAACACAATAAATAACTTGTCAATTACTATGACGATCTCAGGTCAAATGAAACTCTTACATCACATTCTTCAAGAGAATATCCTATTGACAGTTTATGGTAATTCTAACCATTAAGAATTATCCAATGAGTCGGTTCAATGATCATATCTCTATATGCATCATCTATCTATGTGATTTAGTTAATGAGATCAACTAATCTTTATCCAATAAAGGCGATCACATAAATATTGATCTAACCGGATTACTAATGACCAAGTTAATAATCCTATGACCAAGAACAAATTTAGATTAAATTATAAGAAACTTCACTATCATTATCATGATCTCCATCACAATGTCAAGTCTCAAAATTTAATCAAGGACCTTATCAAGTTAATCAAATAATTAATAATAAGTATGATAAAAGAATATCAGATGCCATATATACATTTTTATATCAAATAACGTTTAGAAAAATATGTTCAAATATACAAATATGAGATTGAATCTAGGGCATATCTACTATATTCCTAACACACACCCCTTTTCCTAGCTCTTCATTAGCTCGATAAAAGGACAATTCATTATAAAGTGAAACATAACTCTTTCTAATTCATGCGGAACAACTTTCTTCTAACAGTAAGACAAAGAAGTACGAGGAAAAAATAATGACTCACAAAAGATCTTTCACTTTGCCTTACCAACATTTACATCCTACATAAAGGTTACTAGGCATGACAATTTGTAGCGCAAAACATTTTAGTATATGCTAAAATATCGTAATTAGTAGATTTTTTTTTTTTTTTTTTGATATTGCAATTATGTACGTGGGATGCCCACACGAACAATAAGCAAACATTCTTCTTTAGTCATTATCATGGAATTAAAATAATTGTGTTTGATTTAGTCAATATGTTGAATTGTTATATTGGTTGTTTCCAAATTTGAACAATATGGTGTAGTATATGTACCTAGCAATTATCCAAAAAAGTTCATTTTAATGAACCATTTATTTTGACTTATCAAATTCAAAATATATATAGTTAATGTCAACAAACTGAAAGATCCCTCTCTAGACCGATTAATCGACTATATACATGAATCTGTTGTTTTCCTAAACTGATGGTAAAAATGAGTTAGCCGATGAACAAAGTATTCCGTTTTCGCGCAAGGCCCGATCGCACCTCAAGTATAGACAGTCTATCTTAACCTATTTTATTATATTGTCGGCTTATTTTCTAGGCTATTAATTCCTCTTATTATGAACATTAACCATATTTTCATTTTAGATCTTAGCATTAGCAAGGGGGGTTGTTCTGATGGTAAACAATCTCCACTTTCAACCAAGAGGTTGTGAGTTCGAGTCTACCCAAGAGCAAGGTGGGAAGTTCTTGGAGGGAATGATGCCGAGGGTCTATTTGGAAACAGCCTCTCTACCCCAGAGTAGGGGTAAGGTCTGCGTACACACTACTCTCCCCAGACCCCACTAAGTGGGATTATACTGGGTTGTTGTTGTATCTTAGCATTAGCAACTTTATTCGTTAAAAGAGGAGGTGAGAGAGGAGATACGGCTGGCGGCTAAGCAGTCAGCACTACCATTAAAAACCTCCCAGATAATTGCGAAAAAAATATTACGTACACATAAAATTTAATATTGTCTTTTATTTGTTTATTTTTTCAATAAAAACCTAGGTGTTGAATTAACACGATCTATGACTTAGTACAGATAAACAGATAGATTCAAAGAGGCTATAAATATATTAAAAAGAAACAATAATGGAGGCAATTTTATAATAAAGGTCAAATAAGAGCAGTACTAAACAGACAGACATGGCAAGTTGTAATGTTACATCGTATTCAGTCGGAGGCGGTGTCAGAATTTAAAGTTTATGGGTTTGGATTCTAGTCCCTGTAATTTACTGGGTTCTAAATTAATAATTTATACGTATTCAATAGATTTCTTAAGATAGATATAAGATTTGGATTAAAACTACTAGGTTCGATTGAATTCGTTAGGCCGTTACATGTATTCTAGCTTCGCCACTGTATCAGTCCATAGCCGACTCTAAAGACAAAATGCTAAAGTTTGTCAAGAATTTGAATTTGAACTAAAGAGATCACAATTCAAATACTTGAAACTACTTTCATTTCTTTTCTTATCTTCAATAATTTTCACATTTGCTTGTATTTCTAAATTTTCACTCCAAAGGCATGGTTTGTGTGTCTCTTTGTTATTGTCCATAGTGCGATGTAATTCTACTGATTATTATATTGCATTTCTAAAATGGTCAAATTGACAACATAACTCTGATCAGAATTTTATTATCTTAAACTAACTTAGTTTACAGTTATGATATACTAAAAGCTATTTCATGTGCTAGCTAAATAAGGATGCACTAATATCGCAAATTTCCTATCCTTGTAATTTAGAATTAGTGATGCTTTGCTCCTGAATTCTACAAAAAAACACATACCTAAATGAAAAGGTTTTAAAACCAAAACTTAATGACAGGCCTTAAATTTATTTAATATAACTATTCACTAAGTACGTCATAAGACAGGTTAATTTTGTTGCATATTCAAGGTTAGTGAATATTTGGCATAAATTTTTGATCAGGTGAGTTATAAAATAAAGATTCAAGTATGCAAAAATTAGAGGTGTAATTCTTATTTTCGTAATGTAATTTATAGCTATAGTATTCTTACAAGACACAACATTTTAATTTTATCTTTACAACGAACATGATCTATTAGAAATATTTATTTAACCTGGTAATGATTATTTCAAGTTAACAAAATGTTAACTTTTTGTCAAAAACTTTATTTACTAATATGAAAATTTCAATAGTTTAAATTGAAGCCCTAAAATATTAGGCAATTGAATTAAAAATTAGAAACTTGAAAATTAGATTTATTGCATTCTTTCGTCTCAAACCCCTCCCCTAATTCCATTGTGAAAAAATGGGTCTGATTTGGTTGAAACGGCAAAAGTCACTTAGGGATATATTGAAATTTTTGTAATTTATTCAGGGGTATATTTGAACTTTTTCAATTGTTCAAGGGCCAGTGTCAAATTAAATCATGATAGTGGGTACATACATATAAACCAATTTGATATACTCTCTCTCGTTCAATTTGTTTGAATATTTTTGGGTAACAACACAAAAGTTCAATTACCATGGATAAAATTAACTCTCTTTCAAATAGTTAAGATCGATTTGTGGTCTCTTGAGCACTAGACTTCCACCAGTAAGAGTGGAGGCATAATGGATATATAGCTAGAATCCTTCGTTCTTTATTAGAATTATCCAGTTCGAGCTTTAAGAATAGAAAATTTTAGTAGGAGTATTTCTCATTTAATGAGCCATACACGTTCGATCAATCGGGCTAATAAATTTTTAAATACCGAATTATACAAGAGAAAGAGAGAGAGAGAAAGCGCGCAAGCACTAGATTTCCATGTATATAGAGGGCATTGTTACATTATATTATATGAGAATTTGTTCAATTTTTCCAAAAGGTTTCAAAGAGTTACAAGGATTTTCAAACCCTAGTAATTAAGCTGTTAAAAGATAATGGGACATGAAGATATATAGCTAATCTTCTATTCCACTTGTCCTTTCAAAGTTAGAATTCTTGTGTGCGGTGCAAATTAAAACGCTATTTATATTAAAAAAATTACTATTTCGCTAAAGTCACTAAACTTTATATGTTATAGCAGTAAAATAAGAAAATATATTTAGTTTTTCTTTCATCAAAGTAACTGACCTATGCATTTGTTGACTAGAAAATATAACTCACTAGAATTAATGTCAAATTTTCAGCACCTAAAAATGACACATCAATAATGTTTTTTCTTCTGAAAAACTAAGTGATACCATATATTAATGTAAAACATGGGCAGAGGTAGCATATAAGCTACGGGTTCGGCCAAATTTTGGCTCGGAACACCGTTATATTAAATTTTTTATTAAATATGTATATAAAGAAGAGGGTTCTACCCCTATATATTTGGTTCAGGAGAGGGCAAGACAAAGGGAGAGAGAATCAGATTCAATTAGTTCCTTTGATAAATGATATACTTCTGGTTGTTTCTAGGATCTTCTAGAAGAATTGTTCCTTTAAAGGATTGAATTAAGCATCTTGAGCTTAATATTGAAAGTCTTTGCTTTGACTAAAAACATTTCTATAGCATACATGCACCAAACTGAATGCTGTCACTACCAGGGCAACTAATTAAGCTCCTATATTTCATCTCTGTCACTCGTGTCATAAAATTGAGGATTAATGGTCTGTTTCTTGATAATTAAAATTGACACCAAAACGTTACATCAAGTTATATAATGTTTCATTGAGGCATCCAAATGTGAATATATATACTATATTCTTTTGCTAACGCGCTCGCCCTCCTTCCATCCGCGAAGCTGAGGTGGGACAAACAAGGATTCCTGCCATTTCACTCAACACAAGGGAATGCAAAATTTTAGGTTTTTCGACAACATATGCTAAAGAAAGGGGCTTAGCTTAGGGGCAGCTAGACGCTCTGCTGGACGACACGGTATTTTCGTTCAAATATATATAGGGTTTGATATGTTGAATTTAATATCATTACCAATGATTACAATTTAATCAATATATATTAAAATAAAAAACAGAATAGTTTCCACGTCGACGAGTAAAAAGGGACTGTCTGGGATTGAAGATCAAGCAAGCGGATGCAATCAAAGAGCATCACCACTTTCTCCGTCTTATAAATAGGAAGATAAGGCGTTAGCGGACCGACTTGACAGGACCTTTTCTCGAAAATAAATTCTTGCAACTACAAAAACCACAACACAAGCACTTCTTTTCCATTCATTCTATCTAAGAAAAAAGAATTCAGCATAGCCCCCGATCGCCCCACCTTTTCATTTCTTGATCGATATAAAACCAAGGTAACTATGTTTTGGGTGCACGCAAGGTAAATCTGCTCCTGTATAATAGCTCGCAATTCACACAGAACGATAAACCGTACTAGACACGTGCTCGACCGGGGAGGTAGGGAAGTGGGTTTCGAACCCTAAATCTCTCATCTGAGAAGTCCATTACACACCCAACTCGGCCAGCCGCCTAGTCATTTGATTAATCTTTTAATTTACCTCACTCCATTACCAGTGTTTATATGCAAAAAGACCAAAAGGATTAGACAATAAGGAATGTACTAAGAGATGTAGATAAACTTCTAAATTTATTAAATGGCTGCTGACATATTTTCACATAAAATAATATTTGATAAGATCTTAGAAAGATTTGAGGATTTCAGCTTATTACAAAAAGTCACTAACTGCTATTTGTTTGAATAACTGTAATCAAAGTTTGAATATTGGAAGACTTGGTCCCATTACTATCTTCAAGATTCAGAAGTCATACAAGCATAGACTTGAAGAAATTAACTGCTGCTACAACTAGAAACTTACAACAACTATATATCTGGGACGTCACAACATTTAATGCATGCGTTGAAGGTAACTAATATATTTGATTCGGGGCGGAGCTAATTTTGTGGTTGCAGGTTTGGCTGAACCCAATAATTAGGGTTCAAATTATATATTTATTATATATATAATATTAATTTAAAATTTAATAACTTAAAAAGATTAGAATTTCGAACTTATAAACTTTAAATCGTGGCTCAATTCTGCGTGTTTAATTTCAGAAGCGATATAAAGTGAATGGAGATATGTTTAGCCGCCGGATAGATATATAATATTTCGAGAATGCATTTAATTTGTAATACCAACTCTATCTCCAGAAAAATGATAAGATGTACGGCCCACCTGGGGTGCATATTGTTGAGATCAGATTGTTTCTTTGTATTTAGCCTCAAATGCATCTTGCATGCCGGGGACATGTTAGGTTGATTGCCCGTATGGATTACTAAAGAAATTAGTTTTTTACCGTATTCCTTCAGCTTAAAGTAAACAAGCAATAAAATGAACATAACGATTTTTACATGGAAAATCACCCGACTCAAAAGGTGCAAAAATCACGATCTACCACGTAGGATTTTCAACTCCAACTCCATTAGAACAATGAGCCCAAATGTATCAATTACAAGGCTGTAATTGAAAACTCTCCAGTACTCCTACTACTCCTATTTGATTCACATGTTACTCTAACTTGTAAAGCAAAATGCTCACTCCAACTCACTGATTGTTTATGACACTTGATTACAACTCAATTTCCTAAAACACATTCACTATACTGATTCAGGAAGAATACAATGCAAATACTCGACTCAAGTAAACGACTTATGACATTTTAGTTGATGTGTAAAAGGATAGTTTAGAAGTCCAAAGTCGATCTTATTTAAAACGCAACTTGAGATCTTCTAGGAGTCACTATTCATAGTCGGCTTCCTCTTTGATAGGATTCCTACTGTTCCAAGAATTCCATGAGCTTTGGGACTTTTGTCTCTGACTGAATTATCCATATCTTCTTAAACAACGACCCTTATCACTTATATCAGCCTTTTTCCACCAAACTCGGACCAGGGTAACTTTGAGATAAAGTTACTGTCTTTTATAGACGTACAAGTACCAATCCTGAGGAGTTGATCCTTTCTCCTGAGGAGTTGGTTCTTTAGAACAATTAAGCAGCTATATGTGTTGAGGACCTGGTTCCTTGAACATTTTGTCATACTTTGTTAATCATCAAAACTTCAATACTCAACAAATTTTTCCTTTTTGATGATGACAAACTTTGTACACAACAGAACCAGATAATCACATAAAACAACTAGATAATCAGAACAAGTGATAAGTACTATTGATAGACATATATGTTCACAACCCACAACATTCCAACTTTATCTTCCCCCTTTTGGCATCATCGAAAACACACACAAAAACGTTAGACATTAAGCACAGATAGTGTAAGGTTCAAGGCCAAACAGGCTACAACACAAGCTTAAGAAATATCAAGGTAAATAGACTAGGTTGATGATCCAATATATGACAAAGCAGTAAAGCAGAGCAAGAGGAGACAATAAGTTGTGCCAAAAGAAGCCCACGACATTGTCTTCATCATTAGAACAAAATAAACTATGCATACTGCAAACTACTCATACTAAGATAAAAAATAGAACAAAAGATAAGGCATCACTGGAATAGAAAAAGAACTAAGGACACTGGGAAGGAATATGTTCATGGGTGAGAAGCAGAGGGTGTCAAAACTTTTAAAAAGGTGGCAATCTGTTGGGCATGAGCCTCCCTATCTCTTCTGAGCTCTTCCGTGAGTTGCTTTGTTTCCTTTATCAGCTCATTATTATCTTCACAAAGCTTGGCATTCTCTTCAATAGCTAACTCCAACATCTTGTTGAGCTCTGCAGCCCTACTGCTTCCAGGTAGAATTACAGATCTTGTGGGTCCTCTAGCCTTGATCTTCTCATACCCACACTGATTGAGGGTAACAGCATCCAAAACATCATTGTGGTTCCAAAACTTAAGCTCAGGTAAGGCAATGTTGAGATTGTCAAACAACTCAGTCAACATAAAACCATAAGGCATAGCATGCTTGGGTTTAGAAGTGTCTGCAGCTCTTGCCATGTGCTGAATTAACACGCTAGGAAGATTGATAGGTCTACCAGTGTCAAGCAGCTCTATCACAGGCATGTCCAGCAGAGTAGCTTCATGTCTTCTCTCAGACCTCTGAAGAATGCAGCAATTGACAAAATGAAACAATAATTTGTGAAAGGGAGTCATATCAGTATTGTACACTTTCCGGGGAGTATCTAGTTCAAACTTTTGAGAGAACTCTCTTGTGACCACAATGCTAGTGTCAACATCATTGTCTATGACTGGCCATTCTTTATTCAAGTAATTGTCGAATCCCAAGGAAGAGATATTCAGAAGCATCCCAGCTCCTCAGCATCAAACTCCATTTCAAATCCCCTATTTTACTCGTGACTACCTTCCCATCAAATTTGAAATTTGCATAGAACTCCACTACAGGAGGAACACATACTGGGGGGAAAGCTTTGACAAACATGTGCCTCCAACCCTGTAGCTCAAATTTTTCAACCAGTTGAGTCATCCCCTTCTCATCAGTGTTCGCAAGAATCTTCCCATTTAGCACTTTTATGTTCCTGATCTCTGTGAGTCGATCAACTACAGTTGCCACATTCTTTCTTGTCTTACCCCTACTGGCCCTTGCAGAAGAGGTAGCAGGTTTGGTGACTTTGGCACCCTTTTTCTTTGGTGTAGCCGACTTTGCTGGCAAGGTGTAGTCAGATTCATCTTCTCTATCCACTTCAACAACAACTACCACAATTGAGACCTTCTTCTTTGGCTTATTTGTACTTATAGACTCCTTAATGATTTGTGCATCAACATCCTTTTTTTACTCCTTGTGAGAGGAGTTCTGACAGGAGGTAACTTTACATAGCCCATATTGAAGATCAAAATATGCAAGTTTAGCATAGCAAATCCCCTGCCAGAGCAGGTAGATAACTACTAGTTAAGATAGGCAACACAAATTGAAAGAATCTCCACATAAGTTTACTACATTAAACAACTTGAATAGTATCGATGTATGTGGGAGACTGATATATTCATCATAGTTCAAATGAATGGGAAATACTATGAAATTTGGAGAGATTAAAGCTAAAGAGAAAACATGAATAAAAGGGATTTAAACAAAAAGATAATGATGAGACAGACCTAATCGTTATTAGTGCAAGAGCCTTCAGGATATCGTCCTATGTTAAAGCCGCATAGCAAAAAGTATGTGGAGAAACTAAAATTGAGTTCATAGCAGAATCCGATATTCTAACCTTTTTCAGTATAAAATTATGAGTAGAAACTAAAATTGAAAATAGTAATGGATAACCATGGAGGTGGTGAGGAACAGTTGAATTCAAACCTTCCAAGCACCAAGAAACGGTGATAGTCTTCAGGAAATCCTCAATGCCGTCGACACCAACGGCTGACGTTGATTTCAGGAACCACCGTCCGCAAGAAAACTCTAAGAGAATTAATCAAAAAGCTACGACTGAGGAATTGGGGGACGTACAAATATCAATCATGACGAGCTGGTTCTTAGAACAATTAAGCAACTACGTTGAGAGGACTTGGTTCTTTGAACTTTAGTAATACCTTGTTAATCATCAAAAATTTCAATACTCAACAGGACAAATTTAACCAGTTTTGTTTTCAAGCCCATTTCTTACGTGCGTGAGTACACTCCCTTTTCCAAGCTCTTCATTAGCTCGATAAAGAACAATTCATTATAAAGTGAAACATAACTCTTTCTAATTCATGCGGAACAAATTTCTTCTAACAGTAAGACAAAGAAGTACGAGGAAAAAATAATGACACACAAAAAATCTTTCACTTTGCCTTACCAACTAGGAATTACCAACATTCACATCCTACATAAAAATTACTAGGCATGACAATTTGTAACGCAAAACATTTTAGTATGTGCTAAAACATCGTAATTAGTAGTAAAGTTGTTTTGTTTCACAAATTATAATAATAATGCAATTATGTGTGGGATGCCCACATGAACAATGAGCGAGCATTCTTCTTTATTCTTTATCATGAAAATGACTGTGTTTGATTTAGTAATTATGTTGAATTGTTATATTGGCTGTTTCCAATTTTGAACCATTGATGTAGTACACATACCTAGCAATTATCCAAAAAAGTTCATTTTAATGAACTGTTTGATTTATCAAATTCAAATTATATATAGTTAACGTCAACAATCTGAAATGTCCCTCTCTAGACCTATTAATCGACTATATACATGAATATGTTGTTTTCCTAAACTGCCCGGGGAAGGACCGCATTCCGAGGGATGTGATGTAAACCTATTATAATGCAAGCATTAATGGTTGCTTTCATGGGTCGAACTCATATTCTATAAGTCACACAAAAACAACTTTTACCTATACTGCTTGTACTTCTTATACTATTTCATTTTTCACTTATCAAAAATTCTCAAATCCTGTTATGTCGATTATTATTTTCTGCATTTCTTAATGATCACCTGAACGCAGTTCTTTGATGTTCAAAACGAGGATCGGTAGATTCTTTTGATCGACTAAGCTTTATCGAGGATGATGAAGCATTAAACACTTTTATCTAACTTTTAAATCACTAGTATTATAAATAAATAAAAAATTACACACCATTAGTGTATTTTAACCTATTCTATATGCCCGGTTTGAGTTGCCTTGGTCCTACGCCTTTGGAAAAATATCCACACGGCTATGAGATTATATGCCCTCGTGAGACATTGCCGGCAGCTACACCATGAATCCTCTACATGAGGCTGCCATCATAACGCAATGTGAGGCGCAGAGGAGTGATTATATAGCCAAGGCATATAAGTAACAATACCGGTGCTATTGTCCCCCTTATTTGTACTGTTCCTAATTGTTGTATTTTCTGTTATTTTCTTTTTTTAATTAATAAAAAAAAATAGCCCTAGGTGTTTGCCTAGCGGATTGCTGAAAAAAAAAACCTATTCTATTGTTATCAGGAAACGTTTTATCCCAAATGTGAGATTTTTCTGTGCGATTTTGAATTTAGCCGGGCCCCAATATGGGGAGAAATTAAAAAATAGCCAGATTTACAGTTGGTCGTTCAAAAATAGCTCAGTTTCAAAAGTAATCAAAATTTAGCCACTTTTCATGTAAAGATAAATCTGAGCTATAACACTGTTCAAAACCCGAAAAATACGCCAGTATATTATGCTGGAGTTCCAGCATAAGTATACTTGAACTCCAACATATTATACTGGAGTTCCAGGATAAGTATGCTGGAACTCCAGCATAATATGATGGAGTTCCAGCATAAGTACACTAGAACTCCAGCATAATATACTGGAGTTCCAGTAAGTATACCGGTCCAGCCTAATATACTGGAGTTTGGAGTACCGGTGCTCCAGTCTCCAGTATATTATACTGGAGCCAGCAAAGTATACGGTCCAGCATAATATGCTGGAATTCATACACAGATGCACCGAACTACAACAGCAACAACGACCCAGTATAATCCCACAGGTGGGGTCTGGGGAGGGTAATATGTACGCAGACCTTACCCCTACCCCGAAGGGTAGAGAGGATGTTTCCAGGAGACCCTCGGCTCAAAAAAGCAACAGGAGCCGATATATTAGTATCATAAAAATGCATAATAAAATAACTGCAATATAAGAGATATTAAATACAGAATACGAAATACGAAATACGAAATATATGGCTGGTATAGTAAAACTAGCAGGTAAAGCCCTACATCAATAGACGACCAATGACCTTCTTAGTCTAACTCCTAACTGGCTAGTCTCACTCTATTGTGCTGTAGAAATATTCACAACTTTCCCCTAACCTACCAGAAAAATAGTGGCTATTTTTCATTGACTTGATAAACGCTGGCTATTTTAGAATGACCAATCCGAAAACTGGCTATACCGTGCTATTTTTACTCTAATATGGGTATAGGACAAGTCAATGAAAAATAGAACACAGATGCACCGAACTCCGGTATATTATACTGGACCGGTATCTGTTGCAGCAAAATAGTGACTATTTTTCATTGACTTGATAAACGCCGGCTATTTTGGAATGATCAATCCGAAAACTGGCTATGCCGTGCTATTTTTACTCCAATATGGGTATAGGACATCGGGCGGGAAACCAAAAAAAAATTCTATCGTCTGCTTATTTTCTAGGCTATTAATTCCTCTTATTATGAACATTTACCATATTTTCATTTTAGATCTTAGCATTAACAACTTTATTCGTAAGAGAGGAGAGAGGAGAGAGGAGAGAGGGCTGGCGGCTAAGCAGTCAGCACTACCATTAAAAACCTCCCAGATAATTGCGAAAAAAATATTACGTACACATAAAATTTAATATTGTCTTTTATTTGTTAATTCAGAAGTTGAATTAACACTCTTGACTTAGTACAGATAGAACAGATCGATTCATAGGGGCTATAAATATATAAAAAAGAAACAATAATGGAGGAAATTTTATAATAGAGGTCAAATAAGAGCAGTACTAATTAAACAGACGGACATGGCAAGTTGTAATGTTACATCGTATTCGGCAAAGGCAGAGCCAGAGTGCAGGGTTCGGCAGAATCCAGTAGCTTTGATTTAAATTCTTTATTTTTTTAAAAAAATTCATTAAATATGTATAATTATTAATTTAGAACTCGGTAACTTACAACTATTAAAATCCGAACTTATAAGTTTGAAATCCTAGTTCTGCCTATATATTCCGCTCATAGCCGACGGTAAATACAAAATGCTCAGGTTTGTCAAATTCTCTCTATATATAAGCAAAAGCAAAAGCAAAAGCCGCAAAACATATTCATAGTAAGCTTTCCTGCTAATACAAACTTACACAAAAGATTGAAACATAGAAAATTAAAATGGATTCTTATTCATATGCATCTATTTCTTCTTCTTCTAATGCTTCTTCCTCTAGTTCTATTCCATATTCCACATATCCACAAGAAGTAAAGAAAAACAAACCATTACCTTCATATCATTCCTCACTTCATGGAGTTCGTAGGCTCCCATTAAAACCTATGACCAAACAACCAATTGCACCATTGCCACCGACACGTCCTAAAATTTACCGAGTAGAACCTGTTAATTTCAAGGAAGTCGTCCAAATGTTGACTGCTGCACCTGAGTTTCAATCCAGATCCGATTCTAGCTCTGGTTCTGATTTTGGTTCTGGCTCTGGCTTTGGCTCTGGCTCTAGTTCTAGTGCCAGCTCGAGGCGTTTACAAGATGTGGCTCCTCCTCCACTTGATCTCTCACCAGTTTCATTACCAAGAAATAGCATTGCTGCAGAATGGCGAGAGTTCCTTCGTCCTTCTTCCTCCTCAAACAACCGAGTTGAATCAGTTAGCACGGCCTGTAATGACTCAACAAATGAAGCACAAGAAAGATCACAACTAATAACGTCGCGAATTCCATCAGAGAATTATTTTGGAACATGCAGTCCGCTGGCTAATTTCCCTTTATCGCCTGCTTCTTTTGCATGGTGTTGTTCTATTCTTCTCAGCCCTAGCACTCTTACTTCACCACGCCCTATTCTTTAGCTCCTTTGCCATTGCCTCTTCTACTCATTTGAGAGTTTAATTGTTTACTTAATTACTATTATTTCCTGTTGTTTGTTGTTGCTACTATTTTACTTTGTGGGTAGATCAAGAATTTGAATTGGAACGTCTACAAAGAGATATCACAATTCAAGTACTTGAAGCTGCTTTTGTTCTTTTCTTTTTTTTTTCTTTCTCAACTTCATTAGATTGAGTATGATTTTTATTCTCACCAATCTCTTCCCATTACTAATTATGCATACTTTTTTTTTCTTTCTCAAATGTCAAGATATTATAGAGATTTACAATATATGATACTCCCTCCGATCCAATTTATGTGAAAAGTTTAAGAAAAAATGAAAACTTTTTGAATTTGTGGTCCTAAACAAGTCAAAAGTGGTTCAGAATATTTGTGTGGTTATAAAAGCTTCTCATTAAGAGTAGAATTGAAAGTTTAAGCTAAATTGTTTCCAAATTTAGAAAGGAGACATTCATTTTTTAACGAACCAAAAGAAAATAAGTTCACTGAAAATTGATTAAGGGAATAGGTTTTACAACAATAAAGGAATAAAGAGTATGTAAAGTTTTATGATCAAAAGCTAATTATATGACAAAGTTGCATCTTCTTTCACCAAGTTAATATCTTCTAGTTCTTTTTATTTGATGGAAACTAATTATTCTAGCCCCATGTACAAGTTGAAGATAGCTCTAAAATGACTTAGATAATGGAAATTACATATGTAGCAATGAGTAAAGAAAAGTGTCCTTGAATTATATGAGAATTTCTACAAATTTTCCAAAAAATTTCAAAATATCACAGGATTTTCAAAACGTAGTAAACGATAACTACGTTTACAAGTATCATCTCTAAACATTCTAAAACATCATCTCACGTTGGATTAGCTAGAAATGGATGTTAGGGGACCAGTCGCAAAGGCAGAGCCAAAATTTTAACTGTATGAGGTCTACATTATAGAACGACTACTTTAAGTGTTAATAATTAGGTTTCAAATTTAAAGTATTGTATATATTTAATTAATTTTTGAACGTAAATACACGTTTGCTCGAAAATTGCATTTGTCAATTACGATTTCTCAGTCGCATTAGTAAATTACGATTTATAATTAAGTCTGTACTTGAAAATTGAAAAATGTGACTTTGCAATCGGCAAATACGACTTATACATAATCGCAATCCGCAATTGCGACTGATAAATGACAAATTGCGATTTATAAAGCACCATAAATCGCAATCGACAACTATGACTTATAAGTTACTTATTTTTCACAAAATATTTTCTACTATCTAACCAAACACCAAAAAATAAGTAAGAAAATCACTTATTTTCCCGAAAATAATTTTCCAACCAAAACACATCCATAGTCTAAAAATTGACTTGAATACATCCTACGTGATTTCCTATATGTATATTTTTATTCTGAGAAATCATTTGACTGCAAAACCATGGTTTGAGCAAGTCCTAAGGTTGGAACATTGGTATAATATTTTAATTCACCATGTGAAGGTACTAGGATTGGCTCCAGAAAAAAAGGTATTAGCTAGGATTCCTTTTCCGTTCCTCCTACCTTATCTAATCCAAAACCTTAAGAAAATGATCGTCCGGTGCACTAAGCTCCCATTATGTGCGGGGTTCGGTGAAGGGTCGGATCACAACGATCTATTGTATGCAGTTTTACTCTGTATTTCTGCAAGAAACTATTTTTACGGCTTGAATTCGCGACCTCCTGGTCACATGACAGCAACTTTACCAGTTACGTCAGATTCCCTTAAAATGTGAAACCTATGTCTTAAGAAATTTTTTATATCTAAACTGTGTATAAAAATCACAACGATTGGTGTTTTTATATTTCCACTTGTTTTTTTGCTGATGAAGGTACACACTCAATTCTTTTAGTAATTCATCTTGTAAACTTTGGAAATTCTAAGATCCTTTACTCAAAGAACTAAAAACATAAAAGAAAATGTCAAGACCTCTATCTCCATTTAAAAGTCATTTCAAACCATGTAATGCAAATACATGCCTCACGTAAGCAGAGACAGAGCTGGAATTTAAAGTTTATGAATTTTGAATTTGTCCCTAAACTTATAGATCATCTTGAATATTGGGTTCGCAATTAAATATTTATATATATCTGATAAATTTCTTACTACAAATATAAAATTTAAACAAAAATTATTGTATTCGTCCGAACCCGTAGCTAATACTCTCGCTACGCCCCTGCACCTAAGGCCACTATGAACAGGGGCGGACATAGCTTATGCAATACGATTTATGTGGATCAGATAGTTTTGCTAAACTTTGTGTATGTATTAAAAGCTTTACTAAATATTTGCATGTAAATTCACTTATTATTGTATCTTATAACTTCAAATCGCTATGAAAACTCATAAACATTAAATACTAGTATATATTATTGGATATAACCAACAAATCCATTTTACCACCAATGTGCTTGTTCAATTAAGAGCTTTACATGGAGGACTTCACATAGTTATGCAATATAAATTTGGCAGTTTCTAAATTCTTCTAGAAGTTTTGTTCCTTTAAAGGATTGAAATAAGTGTCTTGGGCCTAATAATGAAATTCTCTAGTTTGACTAAAAACATTTGGTAGCAAATACACGCACCAAATTGAATACTGTCAATATCTCGCTGCTAGGGCAACTAATTAATTGTCTCTAGTTTGTTACTTTATATAGTTGTATCTTGCTAAGACTAAAGAAATATTTTGAGTATAATTTATATATTTTGTTCTACGAAGATTTTATCGGAGAAAAAACTCGAATAATCCGAAAACCCGAGAGTGAAAAACCCGAGTTTTAGTGGTTTGGTTTGGTCTTTAAATTTAATAATCCGACAATTGGTTTGGTTTGGTAATTGTAAAATCCGAACCAATCCGACATATATGCACCCCTAGTACTAACTATAACTTAAAAAGAGATAAAATACTAATGACAAAGTTAGGATATCAAAAAACAAGTATAATATAAAATAACAAATGAAGACTAAGCTTTCTCGACGATGATGAAGTATAAAATACTCTTGTTAAAGTATGGATAACTCATAATTGTGCTATATGCTTCTTTCTCAAATTAATTACTCCTAAGAGTTTTAACTTCTTTACTCTGACAGTTGATAACTTTTTTCAAGATGACCTACAACAATAGATAACTTATTTATGTCAACCCAGTCCAAGAATAATATTGTCCCCTTTGGATTTAGCTCCCACGGTTTTAAAATATGTTATTAGGGTCTAAGTCTTGTTTACTTTTATAATCAGCTCAGCCCAGCCCAGCCATTAGTGATATTATCTGCTTTGGGACCTGGCCAACACGACTTTAAAATGCGTCAATAGAGTCTAAGGGTTGTTACCCAATATCTCTCCCATATTTTGTCGATGATTCGCCTGGGATACACATTATAATAAAATATAAATTGGTAATACAGAAAAAAAATACCCCATTAAATGACCTACTATAATAAGTTGAAATAATGCATTAATAGTTTGAAAATCAATTACACTATCAATGGGGTGTGTGTTAAAATATACACACACATGTGTGTGTGTTAAATTCACCAAATAATATCCACTTTACACGTGAAGCAGGCACTATGACACTATCACTATAAGTAGATTGTATAAATTTTTTAACTATATTTTCCGGCAACCACAAGGTAACAGAAAAACTCTACCAATATATTCATATAAGATATGAGCATTTGAAAACTTATTCATTAGGAGAGGCCACAGAGGAGAGGGGCCTGGCGGCTAAGCAATCAGCTTACAGTACCACCAGTAAACACCTCCCAAATAATTGCGAAAAAATCATATTAAAAGCTAGATACAGAATTAACATTTTGTGACTTAATTAGCAAATGAGATGGATGGATCCCTTTGCCCTTAGCCCGACGTCTCAAGCTTCGAGTCCTGGAAATTGGGAAATTCATGATAGAAAGTGTTTTGTGACGCCCATAACGGAGGGCGGACTGAGGGCAGATCAAGTAGGGCTGACAGGATTCTGGGCTGGCAAACTTCTAAAGAAGGAGTGCACATATCACCTTAAGCAAATCTCATATTGGAATAGAAAAGGAAATTAAAGAGCTTTATAACAAATTTGCATGGTGCACAAGCTTTTGTAGCTCGATATGGCATAGCCCAAGGGACAAATCTGTAAGATCTGTTGGGCTAAAACGGACAATACGTGCCATGGCTTGGATTATGACATGTTTCTCCCTTAAATGGATTCTACATAGTACGATTTTGGATTAGACGAATAATAGATTCTGAATACTAAATGTGTAACGACTCGGCTAGTCGTTTTGAGAGTTGTAGCCCCATTGCCCCATTTTCTGCTCATTTTGTACTTTACAGTTATTGTATGACTTACCGGGTTCGTCGGTTCGGGTCCGGAATGATTTCGGAATGAATTGAGACACTTAGTCTAAAAGTTGGAAGCTTAAGTTGAAAAGGTTGACCGGATGTCAACTTATGTATAAACGACTCCGGAATGGAGTTTTGATAGTTCTGTTAGCTCCGTTGGGTAATTTTGGGCTTAGGAGCGTGCCCGGATCGTGGTTTTGAGGTCCGTAGTTGAATTAAGCTTGAAATGACAAAAGTTGACAATTTGAAAAGTTTGACCGGGAGTGGACTTTTTTATATCAGGATCGGATTGGGATTCCGAAAGTTAGAGTAGGTCCGTGGTATCTTTTGTGACTTGTGTGAAAAATTCTAGGTCATTCGGATGTGATTTGATAGGTTTCGGCGTCGTTTGTATAAGTTGGAAAATTCCTTAGCTCATTACGCTTGAATCTATGTGCGATTCGTACTTTTGATGTTGTTTGAGGTGGTTTGAGGGCTCAACTAAGTTCGAATCGTGTTTTAAGACTTGTTGGTATGTTTAGTTGAGGTCTTGGGGACCTTGGGTTTATTTCGAATGGTTAACTGATTGAAATTGGAAGTTGGTGCATTGTTGAAGCAGGAGCCCTTCTAGTGTTATCGCACCTGCGAGGGATTAGTGCAGGTGCGATGCCGCAGATGCAGATGGATGAGCATATGTGCGGAGATGGGCTAGCCTGGGCAAGATACAGGTGCGAAAGGTTGACCTCATCTGCGAGTCCGCAAGTGCGAGCAAGGCTCCGCAGATGCGGTGTTGAGAGAGGGGGTTGATTCCACAAAAGCGGACTAATGGCCGCAGAACCACTTCCGCAGGTGCAGAACCTGGAGCTCAGCTGCGGGCCTGGGGGACTTAAGTGTTTTCCGCAGAAGCGTAGGATTTACCGCATGTGCGGATAAAAACAAGGGTTCACGATTTTGGCTTCATTTCAACATTTTGAACTCGGGTTTATGCTATTTTGAAGAGGCTTTTCGAGGGGATTCTTGAGGTAAGTCCCTTACGCTCGTCTTTGATCAATAATCTTGTTTCTCATTTATTTTTCCACCTAGAGAGTGTGTATTTACGGTGTAAATTGGGGGTTTGAGGTTAGTGGATTGGAGGGTTGATTTGGGGGATTTGGGTAACAATTTGGTGTCGAATTTTGATAAATTTGGTATGGTTAGACTCGTGGTTGAATGGACTTTCGGGTTTTGTAACTTTTGCTGGATTCCGAAACGTGGGTACGGGGGCCGGCTTTGAGCCGATTTCGAATTTTTGATTAAAAACTTCGTATTTTCTTGTGGAATTGATTCCTTAGCCCGTGTTGATTGTATTGTATTGTATTGTATTGTATTGTATTGTATTGTATTGTATTGTATTGTTTATGACTAGATTCGAGACATCTAGAGGCCGATTTGCGAGGCAAAAGCGTATTGGAGTAGTGATTTGCTTGGATTGAGGTAAGTAACAGTTCTAAATTTGGTTCTGAGGGTATGAAACCCCGTATTATATATCTCATGATTGGTTTGGAGGTGATGCACATGCTAGGTTTGGAGGTGATGCACATGCTTGGTTCTGAGGGTATGAAACCCCGTATTATATATCTCATGATTGGTTTGGAGGTGATGCACATGCTAGGTGACGGGCGTATGGCCGTGCACCGTAAAAATTATGACTTGGTCCGTTCCGTGGAACTATGAAGTTGAATAATTTGTTGTTTGCTAATATGCTCTTCATATGTTATAGAATTTGACTGCAAAGCATGTTAGAAATTATGTTTAGACTAAAGGCTGGTACTGTAAAGGGGGTCGGGTACTTGTTGAATTATTTGCTAATTGATGTTTTGTGCTCAGTCACGGTCTTTTTTGCATATCCTATCTCAGTTTCTTCTTGTTTCTTGCTGATACATTACATCATTCTGTTTGAGCTGATTTTTATGATTTTTGAGAGACCCAGAGACTGGAGAGGTTGGTGACTGAGTTAGGGCCTGAGTGCCGAGCTGTGAGCGATATGTATATATGTGGATGGGGTTGCACTCCACAACGATCCATAGTGCTGCATGTATGTGAATCGGGTTGGCACGCCGCAACAAGCCTTAGGGTTGTATATATGTGGATTTGCACGCCGCAATGAGCCTTATGGCTATATATATATTTGTGGAATCGGGCTGCACGCCGTGGCAATATAGCGCTTGGGCTGAAGGAGCTCCTCCGGAGTTTGTACATACCCCCAGTGAGCACAGGTAACTATTGAGTACGAGCTATTGAGAAAGATTGAGTGGCTGTTGCTCTGAGAGGATGCTCTTGATTTTATTATTGTTGTCGGGAAGTTTTCTGAAAGATGTTATATTCTGTTTTACTTGAATTTGATATGAGATGACTGATTTGGCCTAAATTATCGAAATTGAAAGCATGCCTATTTTTCCTATGTTGAAATTACCGAAATTGAGCTATAACTACAGAGCTTGTCACTATTTTCAGTTCTTTATTTAGTATTGTTACTTATTGAGTTGGTTGTACTCACGCTACACCTTACACTTCATGTGCAGATCCAGGTATTTCCGGACACGGTGGGTGTTGATATTATGCGCAGTTGATCCTTGGAAGAATTCGAGGTAGCTGCCCGGCGTTCACAGTCCTTGTTTTCTCCTTTCCTATCTTTCCTTTTTATTGTATCTAGTTTCGGAATATCTTAGATACTATATTCCAGACCTGTGACACTTAGATACTCATGTACTCTGTGACACGTCGATTTGGGAGTTTTCCACGTTGTGTTTGGATCTTTTTATCATGTTTAAGAGAAGTTGCTATTTAAAACTGCTTTAAAAATCCATTTTTGTTAAAGTGTTGGAGTTATTCGTAAATGTCGGCTTGCCTAGTACCACGATAGGCGTCATCACGATAGATTAAGATTTTGGATCGAGACAAAATAATTAAATAAAAAAATAGAAAAAAATGCCAAGATAGAACGGAGCGATTCAAAGGGACTATATATGTAAGAAAAAAACAATAATGGAGGCAATTTTATAATAGAGGTCAAATAAGAGCTGTATTAGACATACATATAGCAAGTGGTAATGTTACATCGTATTCAGCCATAGCCGACGCTTTAGACAAATTTCACTTATTCTAATAAATTTGTCCAGATTATTTTAATCTTCTATCTTTTTCAGGTATTCATTTAAAAAGAAGTTTCTATATATATAAGGAAAAGCAAAAGCCGCAAAAATATATTCATAGTAAGTTTTCTTGCTAATACAAACTTACACACAAGTTTGAAACATAGAAAATTAAAATGGATTCTTATTCATATGCTATTTCCTCTTCTTCTAATTCTTCTTCCTATAGTTCTAATCCATATTCTACATATCCACAAGAAGTAAAGAAAAACAAACCATTACCTTCATTTCATTCCTCACTTCATGGAGTTCGTAGGCTCCCATTAAAACCTATGACAAAACAACCAATTGCGCCATTGCCACCGACACGTCCTAAAATATACAGAGTGGAACCTGTTAATTTCAAGGAAGTCGTCCAAATGTTGACTGCTGCACCTGATTTTCAATGCAGCTCCAATTCTAGCTCTGGTTCTGGCTCTGGCTCTAGTTCTAGTGCCAGCTCGAGGCGTTTACAAGATGTGGCTCCTCCTCCACTTGATCTCTCACCAGTTTCATTACCAAGAAATAGCATTGCTGCAGAATGGCGAGAGTTCCTTCGTCCTTCTTCCTCCTCAAACAACCGAGTTGAATCAGTTAGCACGGCCTGTAATGACTCAACAAATGAAGCACAAGAAAGATCACAACTAATAACGTCGCGAATTCCATCAGAGAATTATTTTGGAACATGCAGTCCGCTGGCTAATTTCCCTTTATCGCCTGCTTCTTTTGCATGGTGCTCTTCTCTTCTTCTCAGCCCTAGCACTCTTACTTCACCATGCGCCGTTCTTTAACTCATTTGCCATTGCTTCTTCTACTCATTCGAGAGTTTGTAACTTATTATTGCCTGTTGTTTATTAGTGCTACTATTTGCTTGTGGGTGATCAAGAATTTGAATTTGAATGTCTAGAAAGAGATATCACAATTCAAATATTTGAAGCTGCTTTTGTACCTTTTTTTTTTTTGCTTTTATTTCAATTGTATGCTATGTTGCTCGGACTCTCCGAAAATGTTGTGGGGTGCGTGTTGGATTCTTCAAAAGCAGTGTATTTTTGGAGAATCCAACACGGGTACGGTAGTATTTTGGAGAGTCTGCGCAACATAGATTGTATGTCTAGAAGTTAAAAGAAGAGATTTGTTTTACTTATGCGTATACTTGTTCATTGGATTGAGGATAATTTTTCTTCTCAACAATCTCTCCCTCTTTTTTTTGTTTATAGGTTTTGTAGAATAGAGATATATTAGAGGAAGAGTATACGTATTGAAAAAAGAAATATCGATATCATTTAGACATTTACAATGATATTAGATAACAAAAAAATAAAATAAGAAGAAGCAATAATATTGCGAAACAAATTAAAAACGAAACAGGGAAGTACAACTAAAAGCCAGGAATTAGCGACGGACAAATTCTGTTGCTAAACAGTAAAATTCGTTGCTAATTCTACTTAGCTACGGATTAACGACAGATTATCAAAAAAATTTGTTAGCTACGAGTAATTAAACGATAAAACGGCGACGAAGTTCATAGTTATTTACAGTTCGTATATATACAACCATTTGCCTAAAGTCAGTTAGTTTGCAATTGTACAGGAATGTATCTCACTCGTTATGATCAGAATAACTACAAATGCCAAAGTTACAATTTGAAAATTGATTAGGGGAATAGGTTATTTTATGAGAATAAAGGAGTAAATAGAATTAAAAGATATTATGTAAAGTTTTATAATCAAAGCTAATATACATGACAAAGTTGCATCATTTTTCACCAAGTTAATATCTTCTAGTTCTTTCTATTTGATAGAACCAATTATTATAGCTATGTACAAGTTGAAGATAGAGCTAAAAGGATTTGATTATGGAAATTACATATGTAGCAATGAGTAAAGAAAAGAAGGACTACTTTAAGTGCTAATAACTAGGTTCCAAATTTAAAGTATTGTATATATTTAATTAATTTCTGAACGCAATACATTGTTTGCACGGAAATCGCATTTGTCAATTACGATTTTCAAGTCTTTAGTCAATTGCGATTTATAAATCGTATTTGCAAATTGAAAAATGTGAGTTCGCAATCAGCAAATACGACTTATAATCGCAATCCACAATTGTGACTTATAAATGGTAAATTGCGATTTATAAAGGACTATAAATCGCAATCGACAACTGTGACATATAAATTACTTATTTTCCACAAAGTATTTTCTGTTATTTAACCAAACACTAGAAAATAAATAAGAAAATCACTTATTTTTCAGAAAAATATTTTCCAACCAAACACATCCCTAGTCTAAAAATTGACTTGAATACATCCTACCTGATGTCCTATATGTATATTCTGAAAAATTATTTGACTGCAAAACCATGGTTTGAGCAAGTCCTAAGGTTAGAAAGATTATTGTGATATTTTAATTCACCATGTGAAGGTACTAGGAATGGTCCAAGAAAAAAAGTAATAGCTAGGATTCTTTTTCCAATTCTCCTACCTTATCTAATCCAAAACCTACGTTTTAAGAAATTTTTTTAATGTCGAAACTGTATTAAAATCACAATAATTGGTGTTTCCATATTTCACTTGTTTTCTGCTGATGACTTGATTCTACTTAGGTTGACCAAATTAAGAACTGTGACTCAATCATCGACACTCTCAATTTTTTTTTTTAAAGTTATTTTTGTTGGGTTTTTTAAGTATATTAATACTTAAAAGAAGGTGAATGGGAAATGGAGGGAAAATGAAATATTTGAGTTTTATTTGAGATTCTCTCCTTGATGAAGGGACATTCTCCCATATTGGAGGAGGAAGAGGTTTTTTATGAGTATATAAGCAATTGCTCTTCTTCTAGCTCTTAAAGAGTTGAGAAGAAGGCAAGCCTTGCGCCGCCGCCGTCGTTGCTCGGCTCGACTTCGGCTTCGGTCAAATGATTGATTGATTAATTTTTTGGACCAAATTTATTTTTAATAATAAATATTAACACAAATATTATTAAATATCCGTTTTAATAACACAATATTAATATTAAATCCAACTGTTTTTCATTTTTCCGTTTTCTGTTTTTGTAACAGAAAATTAACCACCCTCTTCAATTTCCGGTTTATTATTTCATAAATAAGTCATTTATGTTATGGCATTTATGCTATGGCCGTTTTGCATAAACAGTCATTCTGAAGAGTTGTACCTCTTCAGTTTTCAGTCCAACATTGGCTATAAATACAAGTCCATTCTCTCAAAATTTTAATACGATTTTCTGAGTTCTCCTCCTTTCTTCGGCATAGTCTTAACATTAAAAAAAGAAACAGTAAGTGTGATTCGCTACGGAACTTTGTATTCGCTGAAATACCGGGGTTTGAAATACCACTACACCAGTGTGTAATTTGTTCTATCCTTGGAGAAAATAATCCATAACCTTGGGTACTAGGAAGGGATTAAATTTCTTAAGGAAACACTATAAATTCAGTGGGCTCGGATTAATTTTTATTTCGTTTACATTTTCTGTTTATATTCTTTTCTAGAATTAGTTTACAAATACATTATATGAACAAGCTTAAGAAATTTAATTATTTTCTGTATTTGTATTATATTTACTATTCTGGAGATTAAAACCTTTGTGATTTTATGCTCCGTTGGAGATTAAAATCTACGTGATTTTAACGTGTGCTAGTGTCATTCTTTTACAAAAATGACTAATGATAATGAAACCCAAGCTGTTTCAATGGTGACTGCCAATACGTCGACAAGCCGAACACCAGCATTGGCACCGGCATTGAAAGAATTATGTTCTTAACGGACTGGAGGACGATCTGTATAACGTCTACAGTGGCGTGGAAATATCAAAAGAATTGTGGACTGCGCTTGAAAAGAAATATAAAACTGAAGATGCAGGGTTGAAGAAATTCGTTGCCGCTAAATTTTTGGATTACAAAATGGTAGATAGCAAGTATGTTATTACCCAAGTCCAGGAATTGCAAGTGATTATTCACGATCTCCTTGTTGAAGATATAAATCGAATTAATTCGGATGTTGACAGTAGTAATTTTTAGTATTTTTACTAACAGAATTTTCATTGAAGGTCTTGTCATCAATGAAGCATTCCAAGTAGCAGCGATGATTAAGAAGTTGCCTCCTTTGTAGAAGGACTTCAAAAATTACTTGAAACACAAACGAAATGAGATGTCCCTGAAGATCTCATTGTTCGGTTGAGAATCGAAGAAGACAACAAAGTTGCTGAAAAGAGAGGCCGTGGAAACTCACAATAATGGGAGCAAATATTGTCGAGGATACTTCTCAAAATAAGAGAAAGATGAAGCAGGCTTCTGGACCAAAAAGCAACCCAAGCAAAAAGCGGTTCAACAAAAATTACCACAACTGTGGGAAAGCTGGACACAAATCTACGGAGTGTCGTGCTCTGAAGAAAGACAAGAACAAGGGTCAAGCAAACATGGTTGAAAAACATGAAGATATTGATGACTTGTGTGTTATGCTTTCTGAATGCAACCTGGTGGGAAATCCTAAGGCGTGGTGGATTGATTCGGAAGCCACTCATCATGTTTGTGCTGTTAGGGAAGCTTTTGCTACATATGCTCCTGTTGGACCCGAAGAGCCGCTTTCTATGGGAAATGCTGCAACGACCAAGATTGAAGGATGTGAGAAGATTTTTCTGAAAATGACTTCTGGCAAGGTGGTGACCTTGAACAATGTCATTTATGTTCCCGAGATTAGGAAGAATTTAGCCTCTGCTGACTTCTTGTTAAGAATGGTTTTAAGTGTATTTTTGTATCCGATAAGGTTGTAATAAGTAAGAAGGAAATATTTGTAGGAAAAGGTTACCTCACTGAGGGCATTTTCAAGCTGAATGTAATGGTTGTTAAGAATAATAATAAAATTTCAGCTTCGTCTTACTTACTTGAGTCAAATGAATTATGCCATATACATTTGGGTCATGTCAATTGTAAAACCTTGCGGAAAATGATTAACTTGGAAGTATTGCCTAATTTGAATGCGATAAATCAAAATGTCAAATATGTGTGGAATCTAAGTATGTTAAACATCCTTATAAGTCAGTTTAACGGAATTCAAATCCTTTAGACTTAATTCACACATATATTTGCGACATGAAGTCAATACCATCTCACGGTGGAAAGAAGTATTTCATAACTTTTATTGATGATAGTACTCGATGTTGCTATGTTTACTTACTTAATAGTAAAGATGAAGCAATAGACGTATTCAAGCAATACAAAAATGAAGTTGAAATGCAACTTAACAAGAAAATCAAAATGATAAGAAGTGATAGGGATGGTGAATATGAATCTCCGCTCGAACAAATATGTTTAGAGTATAGAATTATTCATTAAACAACGGCTTCTTACATGCCCCAATCCAATGGGATTGCAAAAAGAAAGAATCATTCATTAAAGGAGATAATGAACGCATTGCTGATAAGTTCTGGTTTGCCACAAAACTTGTGGTGGGAAGCCATTCTTACGGCTAACTGGATACTAAATTGAGTACCCCATAGCAAAACACAATCCATTCCATATGAAAAATGGAAAGGAAGGAAGCCCAAGTTGAATTATTTTAAAGTGTGGGGGTGTTTGGCAAAAGTGCAAGTTCCTAAACCCAAAAGGGTTAAAATAGAACCGAAAATCATTGATTGTGTTTTCATAGAATACGCGACTAATAGTAAAGCATATCGATTTCTGGTTCATAAATCAGAAAATCCCGACATTCATAATAATACAGTTATAGAATCAGATAATGCTAAGTTCTTTGAAAATATATATCCATATAAAAAGGAATGTGAGTCGATTGGTGAAGGATCTAAACGACCTCGGGAAGAACCAAAAGAAAGTAAATTTTATCAGGAGGATCCAAGACGTAGTAAACGTCGAAGAACGTCTACTTCATTTGGACCAGATTTTGTAACTTTCTTATTGGAAAATGAGCCTCGAACATTTAAAGAAGATATGTCTTCTTTGGAATCATTATTTTGAAAGAGGCAGTCAATAGTGAAATAGAATCTATATTGAAAAACCATACATGGGAATTGGTTGATCTTTCTCCTGGAAATAAACCTTTGGGTTCTAAATGGATTTTTAAGAGGAAAATGAAAGATAATGGCACTATTGATAAATTTATGTTTAGACTTGTAGTCAAAGGGTATAGACAACGAGAAGGTCTTGACTACTTTAATACATACTCTGCAGTTACAAGAATTATGTCCATACAAATGTTAATAGCATTAGCTGCGGTATATGGTCTTGAAATTAATCAAATGGACGTTAAGACGACCTTCTTGAATGGAGATTTGGAGAAAGAAATCTACATGGAACAACCTGAAGGGTTTGTGGTTCCAGGTAAAGAAAAGAAGGTATGTAGACTTGTTAAGTCCCTTTACGGACTAAAACAAGCACCCAAACAATGGCATGCGAAATTTGACCAAACAATATTGTCAAATTGTTTTAAGATAAATGAATGTGATAAATGTGTATACATTAAAAATATTCCAAATCACATAGTCATTGTTTGTTTATATGTGGACGATATGCTGATAATGAGTAATGACATTGCCAACATAAATGCTACTAAGTGTATGCTAACTAGCAAGTTTGATATGAAGGACTTGGGAGTTGTTGATGTAATTCTGGGGATTAAGATCCATAAAACTCTTCAAGGTCTGGCATTGTCACAATCAATTATATTACAGTACATGAAAAATCCAAGCACTTAATGTTTAAAGTTGCAAAGACTCCAATTGACGTGAATTTTGCATTAGCAAAGAACAAAGGCCAAAGCATATCACAATTGGATTATGTTTGCTTTTTGGGATACTTAATGTACATCATGAATTGTACACAATCAAATATAACTTGTGTTATAAGTAAATTGAGTCGATACACGAGCAATCCAGGTCAATCTCATTGGATGGCAATGAAACGAGTTTTGGGATATTTAGAATATACCCAGGGCTTTGCTTTGCACTATAGTAAATATCTTACGGTGATTGAGGGATACTGTGATACAAATTGGATTACCGATTCAGCTGATTCGAAGTCCACTAATAGATATGTATTCACTATTGGTGGAGGAGTGGTATCTTGGAAATCGTCCAAACAAACTTGTATTTCCCGCTCTATAATGAAGGCTGAATTCATAGCCTTAGATAAAGCCGGTGAAGAAGCTGAATGGCTCCGGAATTTCTTGGAAGACATTCTATTTTGGCCCAAATCGTTGACACCAATATGCATACATTGTGATAGTCAAGCGGCAATTGGAAGGGCTGAGAGCGTTATGTATAACAATAAATCTCGTCATATATGACGAAGACGTAAAACCGTTAGGCAATTACTCTCTAGAGGAATTATCACGATTGACTATGTAAAGTCAAGTGATAATGTGTCAGATCCCCTTACAAAAGGTCTAACTAGAGAGGAAGTTGAGAAATCATCAAGGGAAATGGGACTATGGCCGAGAACAAGTCATTGTGGCGGTAACTCTACCTAGAATACTGGAGATCCCAAGATCTAAGTTCAAGGAGATCAAACAAAGTCATTAATGACGGTTCAACATTGTCAACTAAAATTTTGGTTCATTCTCGTGATGAGATAATGTTCAGTACCAAGGATAAAGCATTAAGGCTTTTTAATGAGTTCTAAAATTGATACGGGGTATATCAAATAGTGTATTTACGGGATGATACGTTTAGGAATCACCTATATAAGTGTGAAGTGTTAGCCGTTTCAAGGAGAAGTAAGGCCAGTTCTCTACGCACTTATGAAACCAGGCGGTGTTCATGGCTAAAACGAACACAATAATGAGAACCAAAGACGGTTAAAGGTTGATTGTGTGACTTATAGTTGTCTAGGTATACACCAAAGTTCGACAGTTCAAAGATATCAAATCTACCGATTGACAGAGTATATACGACATAAGTTTACTACGGAAAGTTCAAAGGGAAACCTACTTATCCAGATGTAATTAATCCTTGCTTGCGAATCAAATAGTTTTTCATGCATATTTCCGTGATATAGCCATTACCCATTAATGTGGGTAGGAGTGGAAAACGGGCGGGTCGGGTCGGGTCAGATATGGTTCGGGTTGAAAACGTGTAATGAAAAAATAGATTAATTATCCGACCCGACCCATATTTAATACGAATAAAAATCGGGTTAACCGGCGGATAATATGGGTTACCCATATTATCCATGACTTCTTGTATATAATCACTTTTGGGAGAATTCTTAGTCTCCCTAACTTGAGGAACCCCCAATTTGAGGCTTAACAAATGTAAAAGTTAGACTCACTGGTTATCCATTGATTACTCATTGGTTATCCATTTTCTAAATGGATAATATGGTTCTTATCCATATTTGACCCATTTTTAAAAAGTTCATTATCCAGCCCATTTTTTAGTGGATAATATGAGTGGTTAACTGTTTTCTTTGAACCATTTTGCCACCCCTACATGTGGGGGATTGTTGGATTTTTTAAGTAGATTAATGCTTAAAAGAGGGTGAATTGAAAATGGAGGAAAAATGAAATATTTGAGTTTCATTTGAGATTCCCTCCTTGATGAAGAGATATTGTCCCATATTGGATGAGGAAGAGGTTTTTAATGGGTATATAAGCAATTGCTCTTCTTCTAGCTCTTAAAGAGTTGAGAAGAAGGCAAGCCTAGCACTGTCGTAGTTCGCTCGGCTCGGCTTCGGCATTGGCTTCGGCTTCGGCTTCGGTCAAATGATTGATTGATTAATTTTTTGGACCAAATTTATTTGTTAATAGTAAATACTAACACAAATGTTATTAAATATATGTTTTAATAACTGAATATTAATATTAAATTTAATAATATTAATAATAAATCCACCAGTTTTCTGTTTTTGTAACCGAAAATTAACCACCCTCTTCAATTCCCCGTTTATTATTACATAAATTAGCCATTTATGTTATGACATTTATGCTATGGCCGTTTTGCATAAACAACCATTCTGAAGAGTTGCACCTCTTCAGTTTTCAGCCCAACATTGGCTATAAATACAAGTCCATTCTCTCAGAATTTCCATACGATTTTCTGAGTTCTCCTCCTTTCTTCTGCATACTCTTAACATCAAAGAAAGCAACAGTAAGTGTGATTTGCTACCGAACTTTGTGTTCGCTAAAACACTGGGGTTTGAAGTACCACTACATCAGTGTGTAATTTGTTCTATCCTAGGAGGAAATAATCCATAACCTTGGGTGCTAGGAAGGGATTAAAAATCCTTAAGGAAACACTGTGAATTTAGTGAGCTCGGATTAATTTTGTTTTGTTTACATTTTCTGTTTATATATTATTTTATTTTTTTCAGAATTAATTTACAAATACAGTATACAAACAATTTTATCAGAGAATAATGAACCTTGAAAAGTCTAGGATTTACTCAAAGAAGTGAAACACACAAAAGAAAATGTCAAGACTTCTATCTCTACTGTAACAGTCATTTCTAATCATGTAATGCAAATACATGCCTTACCTAAAGTCACTATGAGCAGGAGCGGACCTAACATATACAATACTGCAATTTATGTGAATCAAGCAGGTTTTTCCAAATTTTGTATATGTATTAAAAAATTATTAAATATTTATAAATATTTGCATGTGAATAGAGGCGGACCCAAGATTTGAAGGTAATAGAGCACATGAGCGGACTACTCAACCAATGTCCCATAGAAATTTTGATCTTAAGGGTTCCAGATAAAATATATTACTATTTTTAATATATATGCACATATATCTACAATTTTTGTTAAGGTTAACGGAGTCTAGTGATCCCTCCTCTTTGTACATATATAGGTCCGCCTCCGCATGTGAACCCACTTATTAATGTATATTAACTTGAAATCACTGGAGTATAATTTATAACAAGACAATCCATTTTACCACAAATATGCTTGGTGTATAAGAGCTTTACATGCAGGACTTCACATAGCTATGCAATATAAATTTGGCAGTTTCTAAACTCTTCTAGAAGTTTTTTTTTTTCTTTAAAGGATTGAAATAAGTGTCTTGGGCCTAATAATGAAAGTCTCTACTTTGACTAAAAACATTTAGTTGCAAATACACGGACCAAATTGAATACTGTCACTATCTCGCTGCTAGGGCAACTAATTAATTAATATCATCTCTACCATTATTATGTTATAAATATTGAGGAAGTGACAGTCTGTTTAATTTCTTGATAACTAAATATGAGACAAATTAAACACGTTCATCAAGTTACTTAATGTCTCATTTAGGCTTCCAAATCTGAATATTTACGGTCACTAGTATATATACATTATTTTATACGGGATAGAATGACAATTAAAAATAAGAATATATTAAAAATATATGAGTTAAGCAATTCAAAGGACAAAAAAGACGATCATCTCTTGTCAGACTTATATCTTATTTTTCCTCAAATACTTCAAACTTTCAGAATAATACTTGCACTACATTCCCTACATTGCTAACTAGAATTTGATGCTTTAGACGTGATTTTCAAGAATAAAACTGCTTATGATCCAAAGATCAGGTGGCTATATCCACTCTCAAAATAATAGTAGCTGAATATATATACACACACATTATGTATGTTATATACAAAAACTATACACTTTTTCGGCTATCGAATGTAAATAGTTTCTGGTGCGGGCTAAAAGTGAAAAACCCAGAAAATAGCAGTGTGAATATACTTTGGTGCGTGTTATGTAAAATAAAAGAAGAAGAACAGTATTACAAAGAAAAGTAGAGAGAGGATTCTTATTGATTTGGGATGAACTACAATGGAATAGGACCCCTCTATTTAGAGGGAAAGAGTGACTTAGCCACCAAGTAAAATCCCTACAATCTCTCGAAAATATAGACATTCACCTTAAATAAAACTCTATTTATAATGCTCCACCTTGAATGTCTATTCAACAGATAATGTGTCTCGTTAAAACCTTAACTAAAATAAAATCCAGTGAGAAAAAAATTCTAGTGAAGGAAAAAGAGTACACGTATCTACCAATACGCCTTTTAGTTGTCTCGTTAAAAACCTTGCATAGAAAACCCATTGGTACAAAGCCTTGTAAGGGAAAAAGAGTACAACACGTATTAACTCCCCCTGATGAGAGAATCAATTCACGTCCTTGAGCCTTCGCATTCCAATCTTGTGCACTAGCTTCTTGAAGGTTAACGTAGACAGAGACTTGATGAATAAAATGGCCATATTAACTCCAATGAGTATGTTGCACCTTGAAAATCATCGTTATCACATTATCATGCTTATAGTTATAGCAAAATACATATGTGCACAAATAGCACTTAAGATATGGTACTTCATGACCAAGAATTGTATATGCTTTAAGCGATTTAAATCTTTCAAGGATTGTCATATAAGTTAAGTCGAATAAGTCATATAATACACTTTAATTAGATGCATATCAAGTTTTCATGTCATGCTAGACAAATAAGATATCGAAAACTGATTGCACATATCATTAACTTTATACTTTCAAGTGTTTGAACTATATGTCCAAAACTACATGTCTTTCATATGAAACCAAATTCTACTTGAATTGTTTCTCCAGACTTAAGATCCTCATATATATTTAGCGCTATTATAGATGTCGTCGACAAATATTTTATATCGGTTCCAATATTTTTTCATAAAGACATAACATAGAGATCTCTTCATTCATATTTTCAGGTACCTAAACCTCTCCTGAGTTTTTATGAAGTATTATGTCATGTGATCTTCTAGATCACTTGCCTCTTTATTATGATCATTTTGATCATTTTCTCATCTTCTTTATCAAGAATTTTATTTGAAACCGATTTGTCTATACGCTTTAAGCATATCATAGACTTTGTCCTTCTAGGACTTATTCTAATAGGATCATTTTCAGTGAGAATATAGTTACTTTCTTTGGGTTAGCAAATGTGTCTGGCATGCTTTGCAATATATTACACATGACTTATCTTTTTATTAACTTCAAGTTCATATTATCTTTTCCAAATATGTAGAGGTATAATTGAGAATTCATTCTATGTAACTTTTTCGCAACTATTGTATCTTGTCTCCCCCTCATGTTAGAAAAAGCTAACTTGCTTCCTCAACTTTGGAAACCCATATTTGTGTATTATGGTGCTAATCAAAATACACGATGCACATTACTAATAATACGATGGAATTATTTAGTTTCTGACCCTGAAGCACTTGTGAGGGGAGAATGTAATATACTTTCGTATATAGCGTATATCAAACTGATATAGATAACTTTATTCCCATACAAAATAGTTTAACTGTCACGATCCGGAATCCCCACCATCGGGACAGTGATGGCACCTAACATCACACTTGCTTGGCAAGTTAACTTTAGAGTTTTAATTAGCCAAATCCTTTGTGTTTCAGTGATTAATAATATACAAGCTAAAACCAATAAAAATAAATGCGGAAGTAAGTAAATAGCCTCTTTGTTTATATACTATTACCAATACTATTACTATTACTACCCGAAATCCGGTGTCATAATCCACGAACACACTAAGATTTGCTATAAATATTTGTTCGAAAGAAGATACAAATGTTTATGAAGGGAAGTAAAAACAGTAAATGTAGGAGAATAAAAGGGGGCGCCAGAGCCTGCGGACGCCAGTAGGACTACCTTGGGTCTCTTAGTTGTAAAACTCTGCAAGCTAAAATCTCGATCAACCCGAGCCGGTACCAAAATCTGCACAAAAAGTATAGAGTGCAGTATCAGTACAACCGACCCCATGTACTGGTAAGTGTCGAGCCTAACCTCGACGAAGTAGTAACGAGACTAAGACAAGATACAATATAACCTGCATACATTGTATAATAAAAGCAGAAAGAAGAACAAGATAAAATAAAGCAGTAACTTGCAAGGAATGATTACAGTTCTCGAAACATATCATCATTGCTCAGCTATAACCAATCCTGAAGTACAGTTTAAGACTATCGTTTAGCTAACACATTCAAAGGAAAACATAATCTAAAGATTGTTGCGGCGTGCAACCCGATCCCACCATATCACAATAATCAAAATCACAGTTCACCCTTTGTATACGGTAAAATTGGGAGGTTCAATTTTATGTCACTATGATGCCTCGCAATTAAGTTTTCACAAGCTCGAGGCTATGGTCGAGATTCACCCCCGAGGGTCTATCGACTCTCGACCTCAGGGCAGTATAAATCGACGGTTATGGTGAAAAAGTGGGAGGTTCCCAAGGTACATGATTAGAGCTGACAAAGTCTATTAGACTAGTCCAAACCCGTACCATGTCATTGAATGACTGTACTAGCTCCATATCCTTGTAATTGTGATAACCCAAAAGGTCATCACTTATTTTAAAATTAAATCCTACATTCCGGGGCCTCAAAAAGCTCTTTCAACATTACCTCAATTTGCGTGCACAATCTAGCCGCTTAGCCGGAAAGCCATTATGTGAAAATCTGTGAAAAATAATGAATTTTGACTATAAAATAGATTTAAGTTGACTTCGGTCAACATTTTAGGTAAACGGATCCTGACCCATAATTTGACGGTCCTGGAAGGTCCGTGGGAAAATATGGGACTTGGGCGTATGCCCGGAATCGAATTCCGAGGTCCCAAGCCCGAGAAATGAATTTTTAAAGAAAATTGTTTTCTGAAATATTATTGAGTTTTTGGAAATGAAATGTGTTGAAAACTTGATGTATCGGGCCCATATTTTGGTTCTGGCGCCCGGTACAGGTCTTATATATGATTGAAGATAAGCCAGTGAAATTTGGTAAGAAACGGACTTGAAACGACGTGAATCGGATCGTTTTTGAGAAAAATTGGAAAATTTGAAGTTCTTAAGAAATTTCATGATTTTGATGCTAAATTCATAGTTGTTGATGTTATTTTGGTGATTTGAATGCACGAGAGAGTCCGTATGATTTTTTAGATTGGTGTGCATATTTGGTTTGGAGCCTCGAGGGCTCGGGTGAGTTTTGGATAGGCCACGGGGTGGATTTTGGACTTAGAGAATTGTAGGTTTTGATCTTTTCCAGTGCAGGCCTGCAAGCCTGGCACGCAAATGCAAGGTCGCAAATGCAAAATGTAGTCTAGGCCAACCTACCTAGCAATTGCAAGGATTCTATTGCAAATGCGATCCCCCCTGTTTTAGCCAGTCGTCGCAAATGCGACAAGTTGTTCGCAATTCCCAACTCGCAAATGCGAACTTAGCAGAAGTCTGAGTTCACAATTACAAACCCTGGTCGCAAATGCGACATCTGCAACTTGCAATTTTATATCTTAGCCGAAAATCTTTCATTTTTCACTCTTTCAAAACCAAAACTTTTTTGGGCGATTTTCAAAAGAAAAACTTCTTCTCCAAATCGACTGTAAATCAATTTTAACTCATTTTCTTCAATCATTAACATCTTTTCACATGATTTCAACTCAAAATCAATGATTTTCATAGGAAAAATTGGGTGTTTTGGGTAGAACCTAGGGTTTTCAAAAATTGGGATTTGGACCTCGATTTGAGGTACAATTTCAAAACAAATTATATATTTGGGTTCGTGGGGGAATAGGTAATCATATTTTGGTTCGAACCTCGGGTTTTGACCATGTGGGTCTGGGGGCGATTTTTGACTTTTTGGGTAAAACTTTAGAAAACTCATTTTCATCCATTAGAATTGATTCATTTAGCATTTATTGATGTAATTAAGTAATTTGTGGCTAGATACGAGTGAATTGGTGGTGGAATCAAGAGGTAAAGCGATAGTAGAGTCTTGAATTGTGTTCGTGGCATCGAGGTAAGTGTTTGGTCTAACCTTAGCTTGGGGGATTAAGAGTTGAGTCCTATTTGCTACATGTTATTTGTTGAGTACGAAGTATAGGCATGGTGATGAGTATCTATACGTTAGTGTCAAGCATTACCGCGAGTCTTAAATTGAAATTGTTGTATTCTTGATAAATCCTATGAATGTCCTAAGTTGTTGATTCTCTGTGTTGAGCAAGTATTATGATTATTCTTGTGGGAATTACTTATGATTGAGTATTGGTGCTAATTGAGGTAGTTAGATGTTGGAACAAGTTTGGTTATAGCTGATTTCCCTTGTCGGGACGTAGTTACTTATATTGTCAATTCCCTTACCGGGATAGTATTGTTTCTTAATCGATCCCTTGCAGAGACTCTTGTTGTGATTGGTGTTGAACTGTATATGTGGATCGGGTTGCACGCCACAACAATATTATATTCGGATTGGGTTTCATGCGGCAATAATATTATATTTGGATCGGGTTGCACGCCGCAACAATTTTCATATTTGGATCGGGTTGCACGCCGCAACAATAATATAATTGGATCAGATTACATGCCGCAACAATGATGAATGATATGGATCAGGTTTCACGCCGCAACAGAGTTATTATGTTTTGGGATCGAGTTGTGCGCCGCAACAATTGATAATACGAAGTGTTCATAGATTAATTACGAGTTCCTTATTGTTTGGCTGTAAACTTCTAAATTGTTCTTATGTTTTTCTCTTAATTTACTGTTGGTACTGATATTCCCCCACATCATGTATCCCACACATCTTTACTTGTTTATTCCTGTTTTATTTTCCGCTGCATATTATATAATTGCACAGGTTTATTTGGCAGTCTGGTCCTCGCCTCGTCACTACTTGGTCGACGTTAGGCCAGGCACTTACCAGCACATGAGGTTGGTTGTGCTGATACTATACTCTGCACTATGTGCAGATCCCGGAGCGGCAACTTTTGGACCGTAGCATTGGGTGGATGCCTTCAGTCCAGCTAGGGAACCCGAGGTAGTCCTGCAGGCGTCCGTAGGCCCGGCGTTCTCTTCTATCTTTACATGTATTCTGTTTTCATTTACTTCCGAGACAGATTGTACTTTCTTTCAGACATTTGTATGTAGTAATTCGTAGACAGTCCGTGATATTGTGACACAGGAATCCGGGTAGAGATGTATGTTGGCATTGTCATACTGGTTATGGTTAATTTATCAGATTAAGTCTTCCGCTTATATTTATTTATCGTTAGTATTTCATTGTTAATCACATGATAGTTTAAATTGTTGAAAAAGGCTAGTTAATGATTTAGTGATCCTATAATACGCGGCTTGCCTAGCTTTCACGAGTAGGAGCCATCACGACTCTCGAGGGTGGGAAATCTGGGTCGTGACAAGTTGGTTTAGAGCTCTAGGTTACATAGGTCTCAAATTCACGGACAAGCTTAGTAGAGTTTGAGGGATCGGTATAAAGACGTCTGTATTTATCCCTCAGAGGCTACAGAGTTAGGAATAACCTCACATTTATTTTTTCCTGCCGTGCGGTTTGGCTTCCTCATCCACTGACCAGCAGCCCGAGCCCCCAGCAGCAGCTCCCACGAGGGGAAGAGGGCGAGGCTAAGGTCGTGCTAGAGGCCGAGGTAGGGGCAAAGCTCAGCCAGTTGGAGCATTTCAGCTGGGTGTGGTAGCTCAGACCGGTGATGGAACAACTATGTTTGTCGATGCTTTGTGGAGATTGGACGGGTTCACCAAGCTCTTCCCTACTACTTTCAGCAGTGCATATTCTGAGGATCCCCAGGATTTTTTAGACAGCTATCATGAGGTTCTCAGGAACATGGGGATAGTGGAGACCAATGAGGTCGATTTTGCTACTTTTCGCTTATCCGGATCCGCCAAGACTTGGTGGAGAGATTATTGTTTGGCTAGACCAGCTGGATCGCTATCTTTGACTTGGGAGTAGTTTACTTAGCTATTTCTGAAGAAGTTTCTCCCCATCACTCAGAGAGAGGCCTATGGAGGCAGTTTGAGCATCTTCAGCATGATTCTATGACTGTTACCAATATGAGACCAGGTTTATCGACTTGGCACATTATGCTCTTATCATACTTCCCACCGAGAGAGAGAGGGTGAGGAGGTTCATTGATGGACTTATTCAGCCGATTCGTCTTCAGATGGCTAGGGAGACTGGGAGTGAGATATCTTTCTAGGAGGCGACCAATGTGGCCCGGAGAGTTGAGATGGTTCTGTTGCAGGGAGGTAGTCAGGGGTCTAACAAGAGGCCTCGTCATTCAGGCCGATTCAGTGGTACCTCATCTAGAGGCAGGGATTCGTATGGTAGAGGCCATCCTCCCAGGCCTTTACAGTCAGCACTTCAGGTTTCTCACGGTGCTTCAGGTGGCCGTGGAACTCATATGCAGTATTCTGATCAGCAGCCCTACAATACACCACCAGATCCTATCAGTGCACCGCCGCTCCAGAGTTTTTGGGGTGTTCACTCAGGTCGCCAGGTTCAGTCTTAGTTTCCTCAGCCGCAACATTCAGGTGGATGCTATGAGTGTGGTGAGTATGGTCATATCCGAAGGGCTTGTCCGAGATTGGTGGGTACTGAGTCACAGCAGCAGGGTTCCCGTGCTATGGTTCAGGCACCAGGTGTTCCATCTCCCGCTATGCCAGCTAGGGGTGGGGGTAGAGGTGCTATAGGTGGAGGTAGAGGTGTTATAGATAGAGCTTACACTGGTAGAAGTAGAGGCCAGCCAGCTACAGGCCATCCCAGATAAGTAGTCCAGGGTAGTGGGGCCCAGCCTCGATGTTATGCTCTTCCAGCTAGGCCTGAGGTTGAGGCTTCTAGTGCAATTATCATAGGTACTATTTTGGTTTGTAGCAGAGATTTTTCATTTTTATTTGATCCGGGATCTACATACTCTTATGTGTCATCTTATTTTGCACTGTATTTGGTCATGCCTAGTGATTCTTTGAGTGCTCTTATTTTTGTGTCTACACCGGTGGGTGATTCTATTATGGTAGATCGAGTCCATCGTTCATGTGTAGTTGTGATTGGAGGTCTTGAGACTCGTGTAGATTTTCTTCTTCTGGACATGGTTAATTTCGATGTCATATTGGGGATAGATTGGTTATCACCTTATCATGCTATTTTGGATTATCATGCCAAGGCTGTTACCTTAGCCTTGCCGAGTTTACCTCGTTTAGAGTAGAGAGGGACTCCTAGTCATTCTACCCGTAGTGTCATCTCTTATGTGAAGGCTCGGTGTATGGTCGAGAAGGGGTGTTTGGCCTATTTGGCATATGTTCGTGATTCTAGTCCAAGGTTCCTCCTATTGATTCTGTACTGGTTGTTCGTCAGCTCCCTGAGGTATTTCCTTCAGACCTGTCGGGTATGCCACCCGACAGGGATATTTACTTTTGCATTGATTTGGATCCGGGCACTCAGCCCATTTCTATCCTACTGTATCGTATGGCCCTGCCTGAGTTGAAAGAGTTGAATGAGCAGTTGCAAGACTTACTTGAAAAAGGTTTCATTAGACCTAGTGTTTCGTCTTGGGGTGCGCCAGTGTTGTTTGTTAAGAAGAAGGGCGGATCGATGTGAATGTGTATTGATTACCGGCAGTTGAACAAGGTTACGATCAAGAATAAGTATCCATTGCTGAGGATTGATGTTTTCTTTGATCAGTTTCAGGGTGCTAAGATATTTTTGAAGATTGGCTTGAGATCTGGCTACCATCAGTTGAGGATTAGGGCATCTGATGTCCCTAAGATAGCTTTCCGCACTCGATACGAGCATTATGAGTTCTTGGTGATGTCATTTGGGTTGACAAATGCACCAGCAACTTTTATGGATCTGATGAACCGAGTGTTCAGGCCTTACTTGGATTCGTTCGTGATAGTCTTCATTAACGATATTTTGATCTATTCCCACAGCTGGGAGGAGCACGAGCAACATCTTAGAGTGGTTATTCAAACTTTAAGGGATAGTCAGTTGTATGCTAAGTTTTCGAAGTGTGAGTTCTGGTTGAGTTCAGTTGCATTCCTGGTTATGTTGTGTCAGTAGAGGGTATTCAGGTTGATCCGAAGAAGATTGAGGCAGTCAAGAACTGGCCTAGACCAGTATCAGCCACAGAGATCCGGAGTTTCTTGGGATTGGCAGGTTACTATTGTCGGTTTGTGGAAGGGTTTTCATATATCGCAACCCCGATGACCAGGTTGACCCAGAAAGGTGCCTAGTTCAGATGGTCGGGCGAGTGTGAGGCGAGCTTTCAGAAGCTCAAGACAGTTCTGACTACGACACCGGTGTTGGTTTTGCACACAGGTTCAGGGCCATATATAGTTTATTGTGATGCATCTCGTATTGAACTTGGTGCGATGTTGATATAGAATGGCAATATCATTGCCTATGCTTCACGGCAGTTAAAGATTCATGAGAAGAACTATTTGTTTCATGATTTGGAGTTGGCAGCCATTGTTCATGCATTGAAGATTTGGAGGCATTATTTGTATGGTGTGGCATGTGAGGTGTTCACAGATCACAAGAGTCTGCAGTACTTGTTCTAGCAGAAGGAGTTGAATTTGAGGTAGAGAAGGTGGTTGGAGCTGTTAAAAGAATATGACATCACCATTTTATATCATCCGGGAAAGGCAAATATGGTGGCCGATGCTTTTAGTAGGAAGTCATCCAGTATGGGCAGTCTTGCTTATATTCCTGGTGGTAAAAGACCGCTTTCTTTGGATGTTCAGGCTTTGGCCAATCAGTTCGTGAGGTTGGATATTTCTAAGCCCAGTCATGTGTTAGCTTTCAAGGTCGAACGTTCCTCTTTATTGGAGTGTATCCTTGATCGGCAGTATGATGATCCCCATTTGTGTGTCCTTAGAGTCACGGTGCATCACGGAGGTGCCAAGCAGGTTACTTTAGGTGATGATGGAGTTTTGAGATTGCAGGATCGAATTTGTGTGCCTAATGTGGATAGGCTTCGAGAGTTTATTTTAGAGAAGGCTTATAGTTCCCGGTTGATTTTAGAGGAGGCTCATAGTTCCTGGTACTCTATTCATCCGGGTGCCGCGAAGATGTATTAGGATTTACGACAACATTATTGGTGGCGGAGGATGAAGAACGACATTGTTGCATATGTGGCTCGGTATTTGAACTGTTAGCAGGTTAAGTACGAGCATCAAAGGACTGGTGGTTTGTTTCAGAAGATTGAGCTTCTTGAGTGGAAGTGGGAGTGTATCACTATGGACTTCTTGTTGGACTCCCACGGACTCAGAGGAAGTTCGACGCAGTGTGGGTTATTGTTGATAGGCTGACCAAGTCAGCACATTTCATTCCTGTGGCAGTCTCCTATTCTTTAGAGATATTAGCTGAGATCTATATCCGGGAGATAGTTCGTCTTCATGGTGTGCCCGAGTCTATCATTTCGGATCAAGGTACTTAGTTCGTCTTCATGGTGTGCCCGAGTCTATCATTTCGGATCAAGGTACTTAGTTTACCTCACATTTCTAGAGTGCGGTTCAGCGAGAGTTGGGCACACGGGTTGAGTTGAGCATAACATTTCATCCTCAGACGGACGGGCAGTCCGAGCAGACTATTCAGATTTTGGAGGATATTCTCTGAGCTTGTGTCATTGACTTTGGAGGCCCGTAGGATTAGTGTTTTCTATTAGCAGAGTTTGCCTACAACAAAAGCTACCAGTCGAGTATCTAGATGGCTCCTTATAAGACTTTATATGGTAGGCGGTGTCGGTCGCCAGTTAGATGGTTTGAGCCGGGAGAGGCTCGGCTGTTGGGTACGGAACTAGTTCAGGATGCCTTGGAAAAAGTTAGGGTTATTCAGGATAGGCTTCGTACAGCTCAGTTCATGCAAATGAGTTATGCCGACAGTAAGGTTCGTGATTTGGCATTCATGGTCGGTAAGCGGGTATTGCGTCGAGTGTCGCCTATAAAGGGCGTGATGAGATTTGGGAATAAGGGAAAGCTTAGCCCTAGGTTCATTGGCCCGTGGTTCAGAAATACCATGGTGATCCATCCCACGTGTTAGACTTCAGCACTGTCCAGTTGGACAAGGACTTGTCTTATGAGGAGGAGCCGGTAGCTATTCTAGACTGGCAGGTTCGTCAGTTGAGATCTAAGACTTTTCCTTTTGTTCGTGTTCAGTGGAGAGGTCAGCTTGCCGAGGCATCGACCTAGGAGTCCGAGTCTGATATTCAGAGCCGTTATCCCCATCTTTTCCCCAACTCAAGTACTTTCTTCTTTTGTCCGTTCGAGGAGGAATGATTGTTTTAGCGGTGGAGGATGTCTTGTTTTAAAATTAAATTCTGCATTTTGAGGCCTCAAAAACCTCTTTCAGCATCACCTCGATTTGTGTGCACAGTCCGGGCGCGTAGCCGGAAAGCCATTATGTGGTAATCTGTGAAAATGATGAATTTTGACCGTAAAATGGATTTAAGTTGACTTTGGTCAACATTTTGGATAAATGGATCTGGAACCGTGATTTGACGGTCCCGTAGGGTCCGTAGGAAAATATGGGACTTGGGCGTATGCCCGGAATCGAATTTCAAGGTCCCAAGCCCGAGAAATGAATTTGTAAAGAAAATTATTTTCTGAAATATTATTGAGTTTTTGGAAATGAAATGTGTTGAAAACTTGATGGTATCAGGCCCATATTTTGGTTATGCCACCCGGTACAGGTCTTATATGTGATTTAAGAAAAGTCTGTGAAATTTGGTAAGAAACAGACTTGACACGATGTGAATCGGATCATTTTTGAGAAAAATTAGAAAATTTGAAATTCTTAAGATATTTCATGATTTTGATGCTAAATTCATAGTTGTTGATGTTATTTTAGTGATTTGAAAGCACGAGAGAGTCCGTATGATGTTTTTAGGTTGGTGTGCATATTTGGTTTAGAGTCCTGAGGGCTCGGGTTGTTTTGGATAGGCCACGGGGTGGATTTTGGACTTGGAAAATTGTAGGTTTTCAGCTGTTTCAGTGCAGGCCTGCGGGCTTCGCATTTGCGAAGCCTGGATCGCAAATGCGAGTTCGCAAATGTGAGGTCCATGTCACAAATGCGAAATGTAGCCCAGGCCAGCCTACCATGCAATTGCGAGGATTCTATCCCAAATGTGATCCCCCTGTTTTAGCCCGTCGTCGCAAATGCGACAAGTTGTTCGCAATTTCCAACTTGCAAATGCGAACTTAGCAGAAGTCTGGGTTCACAATTGTGAACCCTGTTCGCAAATGCACCATCTGCAACCTGCAATTTTATATCTTAGTCGAAAATCTTTCATTTTTCACTCTCTTTCAAAATCAAAACTCTCTTGGGCGATTTTCCAAAGAAAAACTTCTTCTCCAAATCGATTGTAAGTCAATTTTAACTCGTTTTCTTCAATCATTAACATATTTTCACATGATTTCAACTCAAAATCAATAATTTTCATGGGGAAAATTGGGTGTTTTGGGTAGAACTTAGGTTTTTCAAAAATTGGGATTTGGACTTCGATTTGAGGTCTGATTTAAAAAAAAATTATATATTTGGGTTCGTGGGGGAATGGGTAATCGGGTTTTGGTTCGAACCTCGGGTTTTGACCATGTGGGCTCGAGGGCAATTTTTGACTTTTTGGGTAACACTTTAGAAAACTCATTTTCATGCATTAGTATTGATTCAGTTAGCATTTATTGATGTAATTAAGTAACTTGTGGCTAGATACGAGCGAATTGGTGGTGGAATCAAGAGGTAAAGCGATAGTAGAGTCTTGAATTGTGTTCGTGGCATCGAGGTAAGTGTTTGGTCTAACCTTAGTTTGAGGGATTAGGAGTTTGAGTCCTATTTGCTACATGTTATTTTTTGAGTACAACATATAGGTGTGGTGGCGAGTATCTATACGTTGGTGTCAAGCATAACCGTGAGTCTTAAATTGAAATTGTTGTGTTCTTGATAAATGCTACGAATCCCTAAGTTGTTGATTCTCTGTGTTGAGCAAGGATTATGATTATTCTCATGGGAATTACTTATGATTGAGTATTGTTGCTAATTGAGGTAGTTAGATGTTGGAACAAGTTTGGTTATAGCTGATTTCCCTTGTCGGGACTCTTGTTATGATTAGTGTTGAACTGTATATGTGGATCGGGTTGCGCGCCACAACAATATTATATTTGGATTGCATGCCGCAACAATATTATATTTGGATCGGGTTGCATGCCGCAACAATATTATATTTGGATCGGGTTGCACGCCGCAACAATACTATACTTGGATCGGGTTGCACGCCGTAACAATAATATAATTGGATCGGATTGCATGCCGCAACAGTGATGAATGATATGGATCGGGTTGCACACCGCAACAGAGTTATTATGTTTTGGAATCGGGTTGTGCGCCGCAACAATTGATAATACGAAGTGTTCATAGATTGGTCACGAGTTCCCTATTGTTTGGCTATAAAATTCTAAATTGTTCTTATGCTTTTCTCTTAATTTACTGTTGGTACTGATATTCCCCCACAACATATACCCTACCCATCTTTACTTATTTATTCCTACTTTATTTTCCGCTGCATATTATATAACTGCACAAGTTTATTTGGTAGTCTGGTCCTAGCCTCGTCACTACTTCGCCGGGGTTAGTCCAGGCACTTACCAGCACATGGGGTCGGTTGTGCTGATACTATAGTATACACTATATGCAGATCCCGGAGCGGCAACTTTTGAACCATAACATTGGGTGGCTGCCTTCAGTCCAGCTAGAGAACCCAAGGTAGTCCTGCAGGCGTCCGCAGGCCCGGCGTTCTCTTCTATCTTTACATGTATTCTGTTTTCATTTACTTCTGAGACAGATTGTACTTTCCTTTCAGACATTTGTATGTAGTAATTTGTAGACAGTCCGTCATGTTGTGACACCAGATTCCGGGTAGAGATGTATGTTGACATTGTCGTACTGGTTATGGTTAATTTATCAGATTAAGTCTTCCGTTTGTATTAATTTATTGTTAATATTTCATTGTTAATCACATGTTAGTTTAAATTGTTGAAAAGGGCTAGTTAATGATTTAGTGATCCTATAATACGCGGCTTGCCTAGCTTTCACGAGTAGGCGCCATCACGACTCCCGAGGATGGAAAATTCGGGTCGTGACAGTAATAAATGCATTTGTACTATGTTGGGATTCCCCTTCATATATAAAGGGGATCCTTGTCATTTTGTAGACATCTGTTGCTCAATATTGAAAACACAAGAACATTCTCTCTGCTCTCTAACATATTCTCTTGATCTCATTACTTGCATTTATTACTTATATTCATTGTGTTCTATTTATTGTCGTCCATTTATTGCTTATTTTTGTCCATAAAGAGCCGTCATTGATTCTATCATAACTGTAAATACCCCCTCGATTACCCTTAGTCGAGTGCCCGGCTCGACCTCGAGGCCCCGACCTCCAGCCCTTTGGTTTGGTTACCGCATTATCTTCAAGCTCTTATCATATTTTCTAAGTTCTTACTTAACATCTATTGTCTAAAACACTAGCATACAAATAGATCATATATTTTTAGAACCACGAAATCAAATCTAATTGTAATTACCATTTTCAAGGTAAATAGTTTAGCGCCCACTGTGGGGCTAAAAATAATAATGACTATTTTCTTGCTTGTTTTACTACATAACGCACGTTATCTTTCACACTTTTTCTTGTCCAAGATCTTTGATTTCAGGTCAAAAATGTCTAAATCAGTAAATGGATGTGAAAACAACGGTCTTGAGAACCATAGAGAAAATGGTGTAACAGTTCCAGGTATTGTCACACCACCACTAAACCCTGAAGGCGCGCCAGAGCCAATCCCCGTCTCATGCGATGCCCAGCACGTCGATATAAGCTCCCGCACTAATAGGAGCATGTACCAAGGATACTAACAAGAAGCTCAGAAAACCTCGACTAGGGAAGAATGGGATGTTAGCCTTCACATTATTTTTGAAATGCTACAGGCACAACAGCTGGCGATTGCTCAGCTGCAGAGTCACCAGAAAACTCTCAGCATAGTAGCACCGGGGACGGCTCCCCCAGCCGAGCAGGTACCAGAGAGATCAAGTAACAACAGGTCAGCAGCCGAACCCTCCATCATAAAGATGCTCGAGGACCTCACAAAGAGTATCGAGTTGGGCGAGAAGAATATAGAAGCCAACGACAAGAAGGTAGAGACCTACAATTCTAGGGTCGATCAAATTCCGGGCACACCCCCGATTCTGAAAGGTGTAGATTCAAAGAAGTTTGTGCAAAAGTCGTTCCCGCAGGAAGTGGCCCCAAAACCCATTCCAAAGAAGTTCAGAATGCTGGAGATTCCGAAGTACAACTGAACCTCAGACCCCAACGAGCACGTCGCTGCCTACACTTGTGCGGTGAAAGGCAACGACCTAAGGGACGACGAGATCGAGTCTTTCCTGCTAAAGAAGTTCGGGGAAACACTCTCGAAGGGTACCATGATGTGGTATCACAACCTAGCTCCTAAATCTATAGACTCATTTGCCATGCTGGTAGATTCTTTTATAAAGGCACATGCCGGTGCCATCAAGGTAGCTACAAGAAAATCTGACATCTTCAAAATCAAGCAAAAGGAGAACGAGATGCTGCGAGAGTTCATATCTCGCTTTCAAATGGAACGCAAGGAACTACCACCGGTCCCCAATAACTGGGCGGTGCAGGCTTTCACTCAAGGTTTGAACGAGCGAAGCTCGGTAGCTTCGAAACAGCTGAAATATAATTTAGTTGAATACCCCGTCGTGACTTGGTCGGATGTTCACAACCGATATCAATCGAAGATCAGGGTCGAAGACGACCAACTAGGAGCCCCATCGGGCTCAGTATATCCTAACAGGCTTCCAGCAAAGGAGTCAAAGCCGAGCAAAGAGATACCAACCATACACTAAAGATAGAAGAAACGCCCCAAGGCGCAACATACCCCACAATAACCGAAGAATGGATCGAGGTTAGAACCCTCGGGAAATTATCAGCAAGGCTGGATTCGATAGGCACACAGGGCCAATTGAGGCACCTCGTTTGTCGGAATACAACTTCATTGTCGATGTTTCAGACATCGTATTCGCCATCAGTAAACTCAGAGACACTAGGTGGCCAAGGCCCGTGCAATTAGATCCTTCACAATGGGACCGTAACTTAGTGTATGAATTCCACAACACGCAGGGCCACATGACCGAAGATTGCCGAAAACTCCAGGAAGAAGTAGCCCGACTACTTGGCAAAGGTCACCTCCGAGAGTTCCTCAGCGACCCGAGGATGGTCTCACATTCAGCGACAAAGACATCAAGACTTTGTCTCAGCCTCACAATGACGCACTAGTAATCTCTTTTCTTGTAAATACATTTCAAATTAAACGTGTACTTGTGGATCCAGGTAGCTCGACCAATATTATCAGGTTGAGGGTGGTAGAGTAGCTAGGGTTGCTTGACCAAATCATGCTCGCCTTTTGAGTCATCAACAGATTCAACATAGCGGGTGAAACAACGAGAGGGTAAATCACCCTCCCAGTCAATGTGGCTGGCACAACCCAAAATGCTAAATTCCTTGTCATAGAAAGAGACATGAGATACAACGCCTTGCTCGGAAGGCCATGGATACACTGCATAAGAGCAGTACCATCCACCCTCCATCAAATGATGAAATTCCCGACAAAGGATGGGATAAAAATCGTCTAGGGGGAACAGCATGTGGCAAGAAAAAAATATTTGCGGTGCGCGATGTGGCGCCGACACCAATACCTCCGCCATCGAATGATCCAAAGGATAAGCAAATAGTAAAACAACGATAACAAGCTACATTCTCAGCTACGCCCAACTAAACAAAACAAAGAACTGTACCGAGTCCTCATAACAAACTATTAAATCACATCGAGATCCGAAGCGCCGCCAACACTAAGGTATGGTTGTCTCCCTTTTTCAGTTACATTTTATACTAACCTGAATGTAGGTATCTGCTCGAAGTGGCCGAAGTGCTTTCCAACTCAAAAGCCTTAGGTCCCAAAAGCATGCATTGCATTCTTTTCCTCCGACCAGGTTTTATCCCAAGAAGGGCTTTACTGGAAAGGTTTTTAATGAGGCAACATCTATATTCTACCTAAGGAAGAACTCAACAAGTATTCAAGGATTCTTTTGCAATCAACCTCAAATACTGGGGGGCATACCCCCGAAGGTACTTACTCGGAGAAGCCAAGATGTGCTAAATGGGGTCTCTATAGGAAAATGATGTACCGGGCCAAATGGTTGAATGAACCGTGTCCGTATAGAATAACCGGGCCCCTGACAACGACCACATGTATACTTGTACCAACTAATCAAATAATACTTTCCATCAAAGCATTTCACACTTCAAAAGAATCCGATATTTTTGCAATAATGGCTCCAGAGCCAAAAACGTCCCGAACACTCGGGGACTAGCTTCAACAACTCGAAGCCATATGACCCCTGGGTCGGAGCATCAAACTCATAAGCCCTCAATGAGGCAACATCAAGATCACAAAACAGCTCCAGAGCCAAAAACGTCCCGAACACTTGGGGACTGGCGTCGAAAACTCAAGGCCAAGGGTCGGAAACTCCGAAATCGTAAGCCCTTAATGAGGCAATACCAAGTTTACAAGTAATGGCGCCCAATCCAAGAAACTCTCGATAACTCGGGGATTGCCGCCAATCGCCACCCCCATCGACTTACCTAAACCCCAAGTCATAAGACCATATGCAGGCAGCCTCAGTCTCATAAGACCTTTATAAGGCAACAACAAAAACTGTAAGACCTCAAGCAAGGCATGAACCACACTTGTACCAAGTGACCAAAACTGTAAGACCTCAAAGGCATGTAAAATTTGTAAGACCTTACTAAAGGCATAATCCCGATTTTAAAGTTAAGACTATATATCAAACTTATAATACCCCTAAAAAGGCATACCCTTGATATAGACGCCGAAACTACTTCACTCGGAGACTGAAAGGCTCCGGCCAAACACAATGACTACAGTTACAAGGCTGTACCAGCCAAACTAACGCGACTCGGGGACACCCGACCATCGCTATAAAATCACAAACATTCAATTACTTCGAATATACTTTGAAAATAACCGGTTAAACAGGTTACCCTCGACATAGGCAAAAGAGCTTCGACCATGTCACCTCCAAGCTATAGGCTTCAAGATACTCAGCCACCGAGCCAAACCTCCCGATGTGCTCGATCATCACCACATAATGACTCACAATCGAGGTTTTTATCAAACCGTCGAAGAGTCAGGCAAACACAACTTCAAAAGTCCTTAACGAGGGAAAAATAAAGCTATACTAGAGGTCGTATCAACCCAATGCGTAAGAGCCACTATCGCCAGCCCATATAAAAGGTCGTACCGACCGAACACGTAAGAGCCCAATGACCAGCTTTAAACTCAAAAACTTGAGGGTCAAATGAGCTCGAGTTAAAACCCGACTCGGAGACTGAACCCAAAACAGTTAACTAAATATGACTAAGGGCAAAAGTATAAGAGCTCAAACATCATTTTATACTAAAAAGTCATACCGACCAAAGCGTGTAAGAGCCTACGGGCCAGCCTAATGAGCCCCAGGGTCATACAATGAATCTAAGGATTCCTTTGAAGCCGAAGAACAATTTATCCGGCTAACGACTGACAAAGGCATAAGGAAATGCGGGAAAAACAAAACCACAAGGCTTCATTTTATACATGCATGCGAGAGAATACAAGCTTCATTTACAAAGATCTTTGAAAGAACTATACACAGAATCAGAAAAGGAAAACCTAATCTATGTCCCCCTCGGGGACTATGGTCCGTCGGCCTCTTTCTTTCTATCCTTGACATTAGATAGAAAGGACCTAGCGTTATGTTCGTCCGCCTTTGCCTGCTTCACCTCTTCCAAAAGGTCAAAGCCCCTAGCATGGATCTCCTCAATGGTTTCCTTTCGAGATTTGTACTGAGCATATTCCTTGATCCTACTCTCACGATCGAGAGCCCTTCTCAGCTCAGCTCGAGCATCGACAACATCCTTCAAATAGACCGCCACTTTCTTGTCAGCCTTGGTTCGGCTCACTACAGCTTCGGCCCGTACATCCATAACTTCGGCCTTTATCTTCAAAAGCTCAAACTCGAGCTTTGTAATCACATCCGTTTGGACCAAGCTGTTCTCACGAACTAAACAAAGTTGAACCTGAAGGGCGGAAGCTTTAGTCAAAGCATCTTTCTCTACTATAGTATGAGTGTCCGCCCGAGTCTTCAACTCATCACGCTCACGTTTGGCTTGGCCAACTTCACGCCTAAGGTGTTCCAAGTCCTTCTCCTTCTTCTGCAACTAAAATAAACGAAACGTCAGCCTTAGGGATAGAAAAGGGAACATGCGCCCCATCTAGAGCAAAAATTACCTGCTCCTCAAGGTAGCTTTTGTAGTTTAGGCTTTGACTCGCCTCGCATCGCAAGTGCGCCAACTCATCCTCTCTCTTGTCACAAAGGAGCCTGAGGGACTTCTCCACATCCACGGCTTTTCACAGCATGGCCTCGTGATGAAGCAGCTCAAACTTGAGCTTATCAAAAAGCCTATGAAAGAGAAACTCGATAAGAGAGTAAAAATTACAAAACTGTAAAATCAACACGGATGGCCAAAACTCACCTCGAAATAGAGCTGCTGAGCTTCCTCGAAAGTTGAGCGCACATCCACTAGTCTGGATCTGTCTACCCCAGAAGAACCGCCCCCGGTTGGGGCACAATCGCTCAGTATATGCAGCCCTTGGCTTCAAACGTCCCTCGAAGTACCTTCGATGGGAGAAGAAGTCGGTGGAAAAAAACCCTCATTCCTTGAGGTGCCTTCGACGAGAAAAGAATGTGACAACAAAGGTGGAGCCGTTTCTCTAAAGCCAGAGATCTCAGGCGTGGCAGGCTCAGCCGACACATCCTCTCCGAGCCCCGGTCCTGGATTTGTCTTTCTATAAGCACTGTTGCCCTGTGAAGGCCCTTTTTGCTTATTATTCTCATTCCGTAGCCCAGAAGCCGGAAGTCCTTCCCCCTCTCCGAGAGGGCACGGTCTCACCTCAAAGGACTCCCCGATGCCAACAATGACGGGGTTAGTATGTGTAAAGAGAAAGTGCTTTCCAAAAAAAGAGCAAGTCACATAGCATGTACCGTGTCTCCTGGCCTCCCATCTACCCTAAGAAAAAGCTCGCCACTTATGCTCATTATAAGCCGAGTGAGTCGCCAGCTTCCGGGCCCAATCTGTCTGGTCAGGGACCTCGTACGACGTCCATGAAGTTTCTGTAGAAAGACAAAAAAAGGCGCATTTACGGAACTCGCATGTGCCATAAGCAAAACTACAAAGGCATAGGTATATCACTTACGTGTAAATTCCATTTCTCGGGAAATGGCAGAAACTCCACAAGGATAATATCAACAATTTGGCTCGGATGAATCGACTCATCCATCCTCGATCCCTGTCCTCTTCATCATCAACAACAAAAGGCATGGTGGATAGGCATCATAGGGTCAGCAGACCCCGATGGTGAAAAGGCCGATACAGCCTGATGAGATGACTAAGAGTGAATTCAATCCCTGCTTCTTCTGCGAAGAACCTAATCATCAACATTGTCCTCCAAAATGACAAGTGAACCTGTGCCAAGGTAACCTGGTACTTTCGACAGAAGTCAAGCACAACCCTATTCGGAGGGCCCAACGTGAAGGGGTACGTTTATACGTTCAAAAACCCCTCAACGTGATCTATGATGCTCTCTCCTTGAGAAGGTACCCGTAGTACTACCTTTTCCCCATATCCGTTATCTTTCCTCACTAACTCAAGGTGCCCCTCTCCTATAAAAGAAATAAACTTCGAAGCATACTCCCAATGACCCGAGCATTTTGGTTCAAAAGACCTTCAAGGGCGGAACTCCCCTTTCCCTATCGAGTGGACCCTCGTGTAGCAGTTATAACTGTGGTAAAGAAGAAAGGCTTTAAGGAGCCATCGATATCATTACAGGCCTCGAGATGGTACCCGATCTCGAAGACCTCCGTCAAAAAAGAAGAAAGGCTCTAAGGAGCCACCAATATCATTACAGGCCTTGGGATGGTGCCCGATCTCGAGGACCTCTACCAAAGGAGAAGAAAGGCTTTAAGTAGCCATCAATATCATTACGAGCCTCGAGATGGTACTCGATCTCGAAGACCTCTGCCAAAAAAGAAGAAAGGCTCTAAGGAGCCATCAATATCATTACAAGAATCGAGATGGTACCTGATCTCGAGGACTTCTGCCAAAAGAGAAGAAAGGCTTCCAGGGAGCCATTAACATCACTATGAGTCTCAAAATAGTGCCCGATCTTGAGGATCCCCGCCAAAGCGAAAGTTAAGCTCTAAAAAAGGGTTGCTCGTATATAAGTCCAACCTCGAGGTAGTATCCTGTCATGAGGATTTCTGCTATTACGAAAGCGGGTTATTCACCCAATTCCTTGTCCCTCGAGCTACCTGAACTCGAGCTAGTTCGCACTCAAGAATCACTGATGAAGCCCTAAGGCTACCTTCATGCTAAGTTCAAATCAAGTTTTTTGGGCCACCCGAACTTAGGCTAAATCTCACTCAGGGACTGTCCGTGAAAGGCCTGGAGCTATCTTTATTCCTAAACACTCGAGCAAATTCTCCCTCGAGAATTACCAATGAGATCTAAATGGAGCTGAGTTTGCTCTAAAAATCAATGTAACCAACAGCACCATCTATTTCTTTGAAAGACGTATCGGCAGGCGCAATCAATGCATTTTTGGGAGCTGGACCAGCGGCGATATTATAGCTTTGGAGAATAAGAATCGCCAGTGCATTGAATGATTCTAGAAAGATGAACTGACAAGACGCCTCAGTTATCACAAAGGCTTGCATCATAAGTATGACATCATCGCGGGAAGTACAAAGGCTTGCATCATAAGTATGACATCATCGCGGGAAGTTCGGAGAGATGGATACCAAAGTCGTTTCTTATCATTCCACTCTAAGAAATGCGGGGACTATCTGTATACGGTAAAATTGGGAGGGTCCAATTTTCCATCACTACGATGCCTCGCAATTATGTTTTCACAGGCTCGAGGCTAAGGTCGAGATTCACCCCCGAGAGGCTATCGATGCTCGACCTCAGAGCAGTATAGATCGGCGGTTATGGTGAAAAAGTGGGAGGTTCCCAAGGCACGTGACAAGAGCTGACAAAAGTCTATTAGGCACCATGGCATTAAATGGATGTATCAGCTCCATATCCTTGTAATAAATGCATTTGTACTATGTTGGGATTCCTCTTCATATATAAAGGGGATCCTTGTCATTTTGTAGACATCTGTTGCTCAATATTGAAAACACAAGAACATTCTTTTTGCTCTCAAACATATTCTCTTGATCTTATTGCTTGCATTTATTACTTATATTCATTGTGTTCTATTTATTGTTCTTCATTTATTGCTTATTGTTGGACATAAAGAGCCGTCATTGATCTATTATAACTGTCAATACCCCCTCGATTACCCTTAGTCGAGTGCCCAGCTCGACCTCTAGGCCCCCATATGCCAGCTCGAGGCCCCGATCTCCAGCCCTTTGGTTTGGTTATTGCATTATCTTCAAGCTCTTATCATATTTTCTAAGATCTTACTTAGCATCTATTGTCTAAATAACTAGCATAAAAATAGATCACGTATTTGTTGAACCACGAAATCAAATCTAATTATAATTACCATTTTCAAGGTAAATACCCTTATTTCACCACAATCCACCCTTATTACACCTGTTGCGTTGCGCAATCTGATCCCACCATATCAATATCATTTACTCAGCAAGTACAGAAATTACATAATTCAAATCATATAACTCTTTACAAGGCTCAATTTCAAACCAAAGCATTTAGAAAGATTATGCACTATGAGACTTTACACAAGTAATGCTACTCAGCGAGACCAATCCATAATATGCATTAAAAGTACCATTAACCAGCTCAAACAAATATTAGGAGACAATGAAGCTGTGAAAGAACTAATACTTCCAACAAGAGATACAATGTCTAACAAGTATCAATTAGGAATGGAATTACAAGTAAAGCATGTAGCAGTTAAGGCAAGAAAGACAATATACGAAGAACGGGAAGGAAACATGCAAAACAGATAAATTGGCGGTGCATAGGTACTCGTCACCGCATCTGTACACTGCTCACATGGATTTCATATAGCAATTAAGTCAAGAGTTCCTAATCCCTCGAGTCAAAGTTAGACACAATACTTACCTCGCTCCGTGGGCCACTCAATGCTCAATTACCGCTTTCCCTCTAGTATCCACCTCCAAACCACTTGTATCTAGCTACAATTAACTCAATAACATTAATTATTGCTAAAGGAACCAACTACAATGCATAAATTTAGTTTTCTCAAACTTTCCCCCAAAAAGTCAAAAAAATGACTATGGGCCCGCTTGGCCAAAACTCGTGGTTCGAACCAAAATTCATTCACCCACGAGCCCGAATATATAATTAGTTTTGAAATCCGACCCCAATTTGAGGTCTAAATCCCAATTTCCAAAAAGTTCCCTGATTCTACCCAAAACCCCCAACTTCTCCATGGAAATCCTAGATTTTAGGTTGGAAATTCATGAATTGTGATGGGAAATGGGAAGAAAGTGGGTTAGGATCACTTACCAAAGTTTTGGGAAAGAATTAGTCTTGGAAAAATCGCCTCTAGGGTTCTAGGATTTGAAAAATATGAAGAATGAGAGAAAACCCTGCCAAACTTAAGTTTTGAACAATTGCAGGACTCGCGTTTGCGACCTGGGGTTCGCAAATGTGAACCCCGCAAATACGAAAGAGGCTTTGCAAATGCAAAGATTTGGTTGAACCTGCTGACCTTGCAAATGCGACCTAGTGTTCGCAAATGCGAACTACCAGGATCGCAAATGCGATCAAAAACTTTGCAAATGCGAAGGTATCCCTCCCAGCCCACTGCTCGCTAATGCAATGGTCTCCCTCGCAATTGCGATCCAGACCTCGCAAATGCGAAATCTGCAGATCTAGTGCATCAACTGCTGGTTTTTCTAAGTTTAAACACTCTGTAGCCTATTTGAAACTCACACGAGCCCTCGGGGCTCCAAATTAAACATACACATAAGTTTTAAAACATTATACGAACTTACTCGCGCGATCAAATCGCCAAAATAACACCTAGAACTGCGAATTTAGCACTAAATCAAATGAAATTCTCAAGAACACTTTAAAATTTCTATTTCACAATCGGACGTCCGAATCACGTCAAATCAACTCTGTTTCTCACCAAAACAGACAAGTCTTAAATATCATAATGAACCTGTGTCGGGATCCGGAACCAAAATACGGACCCATACCAACGAGATCAAATATTAACCAGATTCTTAAAACCATTTAATTTTCAAACTTTCAATTTTCATCAAAAATTCATATCTCGAGCTACGGACCTTGGAATTTGATTCCGGACATACGCCCAGGTCCCATATTTTGATGCGGACCAGCCGGTACTGTCAAAATAAGAGTCTGGGTCCATTTACTCAACACTTTTATCGAAGTCAACTAAAAAGGCAAAAATAACTATTTTCATTATCTTTCAATATAAAAGCTTTCCGGTAACATGCCCGGACTGCATACGCAAATCGAGGAGGGATAAAATGAGGTCTTAAAAGCCTCGTAACACCGAATGGAATTATAAAACATAAGATGACCATTTGGGTCATTACATTCTCCACCTCTAAAACAACCGTTCATCCTCGAACGGACATAGAAAAGTACCTGATCTGGTGAAAAGGTGGCGATATCTGCTCCGCATATTGGCCTCGGACTCCCAAGTAGCTGCCTAAAAAGGCTGACATCTCCACTGCACCCGAACTGAAGGATAAATCTTTGATCTCAACTAACGAACCTGCCGGTCTAGAATAGTTACTGGCTCCTCCTCGTAGGTCAAATCCTTGTCCAACTGGACAGTGCTGAAATCTAACACGTGGAATGGATTGTCGTGATACTTCCGAAGCATGGACACATGAAACATAGGATGGACCGCAAATAAGGCTGGTGGCAATGCAAGTTTGTAGGCCACCTCTCTCACTCACTCAAGGATCTCAAAAGGCCCGATGTACCTAGGGCTCAACTTGCCCTTCTTGCCAAACCTCATTACACCCTTCATGGGTGATACCCAAAGCAACACTCTCTCTCCGACTATGAATGCCACATCATAAACCCTACGATCGGCATAACTCTTCTGCCTGGACTACGCTATGTGAAGTCTATCATGAATGATCTTAACCTTATCCAAGGCATCCTGTACCAAATCTGTACCCAATAACCGAGCCTCCCCTAGTTCAAACCATCCCACCGGCGATCGAAACCGTCTACCATATAATGCCTCATAGGGATCCATCTAAATGCTCGATTGATAGTTATTGTTGTAGGCAAACTCCTCTAGCGGTAAGAATTGATCCCACGATCCTCCAAAGTCTATAACACATGCGCAGATCATATCCTCCAAGATCTGAATTACGCTCGGACTATCCGTCCATATGAAGATGAAATTTTGTGCTCAATTCAACCCATGTGCCCAACGCACGGTGTACTGCCCTCCAAAAGTGCGAGGTAAACTGCGTACCTCGATCAGAAATGATAGACACAGTCACACCGTGAAGACGAATGATCTCATGGATATAAATCTCAATCAACTGCTCTGAAGAATAGGTAACTGCCACAGGAATGAAATGCGCTGACTTGGCAAGTCAATCCATCCACAATTACCCCAACTGCATCGAACTTCTTCTGAGTTCGTGGGAGTCCAGCAACAAAATTCATAGTGATACGCTCCCACTTCTACTCAAGAATCTCTATCATCTAAAGCAAACCACCAAGTCTCGGATGCTCGTATTTTACTTGCTAACAATTTTGACACTGAGCTACATATGCAACAATATCCTTCTTCATCCTCCTCCACCAATAATACTGCCACAAGTCTTGATACATCTTGGCGGCGCCCGAGTGAAATAAATACCGGGAACTGTGGGCGTCCTCTAGAATCAACTTACGAAGTCCATCCACATTGGGTACAAAAGCACGACCCTGCATCCTCAAAAATCCATCATCTCCAACAGTAACATGTTTGGCATCATCGTGCTGCACTGTGTCCCTAAGGACAAGCAAATGAGGGTCATCATACTGCCGCTCCCTGATGCTCTCTATCACAACCCAATATCCACTAAGAGTCATGATGGCACCGGACACCGCTGTCAGGCAAGCCAACCATCAATACTTAATTAAATTCTCATTTTGAAAATTTTGAAATCATGATTTTTCTTGAATTTAAGAGTAAAAGATGGACTTTACAGAATAAATAATAATTTTTTTAAGCATTTTAATATTGAATAACCCATAATCATCCTAGCACCCGGTGTCATAAGTGCATGAGCAATTTCTAAGAAATAATGTAAAATATGACTGTCCGGAATACAAATGGGACGGAGAAGAAAATACAGTACAGTACTCTGAAGGAGACTCTGCTAGCTGCGGGTCGTCTCGAGAAGTGCAGCTCACCTAAGTCTCCATATCAACCATGTCGCTATGCCCAACTAGGCCACTAGACATACATGTGCTTGTGCAACAAAAATGCATAGCAAGTGTAGTATGAGTACAAAAACAACGTGTACCCAGTAAATATCCCGTCTAACCTCGAAGAAGTAGTGACGAGAGGTCAACTTCGACACTTACTAGTGATCCAATAATAATGTATTAATAATGTGAATAATCATGGATTTATTAGAAACGGCAGTAAACTCAAGTAAATCAAGAAAATAAGTAAACAATCCTTTTTATATTAGGAAGTCTCCAAATTCATATTCCATTGTTTATCAATTTATCTCGGACCAGGGAGGCAATATCAATTTTTGTAAATATCAATCAAGAATTACAAGGATGTGCAAATCATGCCGAGGTCATACGGCCTGATCTAACATAAATGTAAAATGTGCACTGCCGAGGGTCGAACGGCGCGAACCATAGATGTATTACCTCGCTCGTGAATCACACGTGTGATGCAGTTAAATATAAATAATAGAGTTACCCTGCTCGCGAATCATACATGCGATGCAAGTACTTATAGATACACACTTTCAAATAGTCAATTAAGAATTCAACAGGAAATATTTATCCAAGCAAAAGCCAATTCTCTTTATGATTTAAGAAAATGAAGTTTAATCCCCTTTTTTTAAAAAAAAATTCTTTTACTAATTCGATATGATTTAAGCAATTTAAGTTGTGAATAAGATTACAAATAGTTCAGGTATAGCATGCTTTTGGGTCCTAGACTACCCGGACTTAAGCACAATAGTAGCTACGCACGGACTCTCGTCACCTCGTGCGTACATAGCCCCCACAAATATAATCACATAACCAATTATTTTACCTATGGAGATAATTCCCTCTTACAAGGTTAGAAAAGAGACTTACCTAGCCTCGAAGTTCATAGCCGGCTCCCAAGCCTTTCAAACAACTCGACCGATGCCCAACGCTCCAAAACTCACTTTTGCTTTATTAACATTCACAAGCTTTTAATCCTCCTCTGACATCGTAACATTGAGTAAAATACTCATACACCACCAACAAATTGATATCTACAATTACAATCCCAATTATAATCAAAATATGACTCAAAAATATTTATCAATAACCATCTATGTCTCACAAGTTGGCTACAAGCCTCCGGCTCAAATCGTCTAATAGGTTCACTCACTAGCACACTCAACTCTACTCTTATCATTTAATACCCATTTGAAGTCATCAATGATACTACATTAATTCTCCAACACCGCCAAATTACTATTCATCCTTTCCTTAACCAACATTTCCAAAACATTTAATTTGGTGATTACTTAGTTGAACACTTCCAACAAAGCTATAAAATGATTCCATAGGTTCATTGCATCCTTTAATTTCATTTCTAAGAACACTATTTATCTTTCCTTCATTTTCTCAAGAACACTATTCATGCTATGAACTATGGCTGTCCAACGGGACGGGACGGGACGGGACGGATGACATTTAAGCGGGATGGAGGCGGGACGGGACGAAACGGGATGGGAAAAACGGGACGAAACGTTCATCCCATCCCGTCCCGCTAACAAATGGGATGGGACGGGACGGAATGGGACGAGATGGGTTCGTGGGCCTTAAGTGTATTTTTTTTTTAAAAAAATGTCTAGTTTTTGAAATTTACTATGTTTTTAAAGTTTGCAACGGCTAGATTTTTGACTTATTTAATAAAATTAAATGTTACTATGTTAAAATAAAAATTAGAAAACTAAGTAAAGAATTATAAAATATTAAAACAAAAGACTTGTAATGAAATATTCTAGTAATTATAAATTTATAATAGAGTTATATTTTATTTAATATAATTTCAAAGTATTAACTATTAAGTAACTAAGACAATTCATAAATAAAATTCAACACTTAGAGTCTTTTATTTTATTAATAGAACTTTCAAATCTCAAATACAAATATAATTCTTTTGAAGAGCACCTTATCTACGCAGCCACCTTCTAGGAATGGTTCTGTTTGAACTAGGCCTCTTAGTAGCCAATTACAAATTATCATACTAATATTTGTAAGCTCCTATATAGCTTCTTTGTAACTTATCAATAATATCTCTCGGACATTCTGCTGGAATTGGCAATGTTGATTGATGTTCCATGAGCTCCATGTCGTCATCGCTCCCAGTGGTTAATATCTCATTGTAGTCTTCTTCTTCCCTAGTAGTTAATTTTTCAAAACCAAGATTTCTTCTTTCTGCATTAATCCAATCTCTGAATAATACGGAAATCTCTAGATTGTCCTCCGCTAATGAATGTCTATGATCTCTAATTTGAAATCTTGTCGCGCTAAAAGCACTCTCCGATGCTACTGATGATGCTTGAATAGCCAGGATATCTCATACCATAATTGAAAGTGTTGGAAAAGCCTTGCCACGCTCCCTCCACCATGACAAAAGTTGTTCCTTGCCTTCTTCGTCTTTAGTATTTTCCAATCCTTGATTAAGATAAGAATCAAGTTCATCATCAATAGAGGAATCAAAACCTGTTATATCATCCATATCTTCCTATAAAACTTCTGCTCTAGACTTAGAAGTAGAAGGAGCAGTTTCACAACCAGTTGTATCCATAGATTTATATTTATCAAATATTTATCTAGCATAGGAATATATGCTAGCTTGGCAGTTTTCGAGAGATGGTTGTTCATTTTTTTGAATTTCTAAATTCTCATAACTTTTACGAACAAGTCCCTTTGCACCTCTTAGTTTTAAAGATGGGTTAAGTAGAGTAGAAATTAAATAAACTTCAGGAATAGGGAAAAATATTTTTTAAATTTTAAAATTATTTTTTTAATGGCCGGTGCATAAGTTGGATTTTTTTATACTTACCAAATACAAAAGAAATTCTACAAATATACCACAATATTTGTGTAACAGTAGGATAATATATACCAGAAAATTGTAATGTAGCATAATAAAAAAATTCTAAAAATTTAGTAAGCTCTCTGATCTCATCCCAATCAGAATCAACAATTTGATCAACAGGGTGAGCATTATGCATATTAAATACTTTTTGTATAGGCACCCGATAATCATAAGCAACTTTAAGCATTTCATAAGTAGAATTCCACCTAGTACAAACATCTTTTGGAACTTTTCTAAATGGAAGGTTAGCACTAGCACATTGTTGAGCAAATTCACGAATTCTACTTTGTTTATGAGCACGAAAAATATAGCCACAAGCATGTTGTATTTTACTACAAACATCAGAAAATAAATTAAGACCATCTTTTACAACCAAGTTAAAAATATGACATGCACATCTAACATGAAAAATTGTTGGACTAATTGGACAAAGTCTAGATTTTAAGTTATTTGCTGCGGTTGTGTTAGAAGAAGTATTATCTAAGGTGATAGTTAAAACTTTATTAATGAGTCCATAAAAATCAAGTATTTGTAGAACAGTAGTTGCAATATATGCTCCAGTGTGTTTTGAATCAACAAATTTATAAACAATAATACGTTTTTGCAAGTTCCAGTGATGATCAACCTAATGACATGTAATAGTTAAATAATCACAACCATTAGGACTACTACCTATATCAGATGTGATAGAAACTTTACAATCTAAGTGAAAAAATACACAACGAATATACTGAAGATATTCGGTTTGAAATTTAAAAACATCATTTCTAACCGTGGTCTTAGGAAAACCTTGAAAAGCAGGGTTATAAGTTTCTTGTATATAATGCACAAAAGCAGGGTGAGAAGGGAAAGTAAAAGGTAAGCCACAGACAGCTGTCACACCTCCTTTTTCCGCACCCGAGGGGCGCAGGGGAGTTTTTTCCAATTAGAGGACAATCGAAACGGGATTGGTTTAATTATTTCAGAGTCGCCACTTGGGAGATTTAGGGTGTCCCAAGTCACCAATTTTAATAACGAATCGAGGAAAAGAATGACTCCATATTACAGTCTGCGTACCAGAAATCCGGATAAGGAATTCTGTTAACCCGGGAGAAAGTGTTAGGCATTCTCGAGTTCCGTGGTTCTAGCACGGTCGCTCAAATGTTATATTCGGCTTGATTATCTGATTTTATACAAGTGTGAACTTATGTGCAAAATTTAACTTTTAACCGCTTTTATCATTTACTGTTTTTATCAAGAATTGCAACATTGTGAAAATGTATCTCGAACCGCATTACAATCAATGTACCCGTGGTCGTCGATACACTTTGACTCCGTTGAGATTTGGATTTGGGTCACATCAATGTGCACCCGAGTCTAAGGAAATTAAATTGTCAAAGACGCGCCTAAAGCGACTAGCGTATTTATTTTGGGTAGGACCGTGGAATTTTACTAAACGGTCCATCCCGAAGTCTAAACGAAATTTTTAAAGCAAATATTTACTGAGGGCCCCGCAAATTGTATTTTTATTTTGGCGAGGCTCATCTCATTCTTATTTTTTAAAAATGAATTGGCAACGTCATGGACACGCATCTCGAACCACGTCACAATCGATGTACCCGTGACTAGAAACACATTTCGACTCCGTTGAGAATTGGATTTGGGTCACATAAATGTGCACCCAAGTTTAAGAAGGTAAGATTTATTAAGGCGCGTCCTAAAGAGTCTAACGTATTGTTACTTTAGGAGGGTTGTGAGATTTGCTAAACAACCGGTCCTGGAAACTAAATGCTTCGATAATATACATCTAACAAGGGCCCCGCATCTGCGCGTTTTGTTTATTTTCATCGAGGCTCATCTCGTTCTTATTTTAAAAGGATATCCTATAGCAACTACGTTTCTTGTCGTGTTTGTCTCTATCAATTGAAAACAGTAGATAGTCCTAATTAATTACATGCTTGCAAGTTGTTTGTAACAACATTCAAAAAAGCTTGAAAATCAGAAATGAGGCTGCATGTACAGTCAGTTGAATAAATAATTATGAGCCCAAATCCAACCCATGCGTGATGGGCCAAATCTGGGCCGCTGCTTGCTCGAAGCAGGCCGGCTTGGCCTGTTTTGGCCTGAACTCGACCTTTATGAGGTTGAGATTGCAAGTTTGGTGTTCTTTGTCTTAACAGGTGGTTTACTAGTTATATGAGACCATCAATCTAAAAGGGAAGAACTTAATCCATGATGTACAGTTTGCATACATTACCACATATACTGCAAAGTAAACTAAAATCTGAGATGCAACCTATCTTATTGAGCATATTATCACCTATCAGCATACATATGTAAACTACCATTTAGCTAACTTATATTGATATACACTAGGCATACAAGCTGCTTCGATTGTCAACACAAGAATGAAAATTATCATACAATACATGATATCTAATATAACAATATATGTATGAAAATCAACTTCAAGTCTTTTCCTTTTTTGCATTCATGCTCAATGTTCCAATTACATTTGATAGTGCCTTGGTTGTGTACCTGATGTAGAGGAACAGAAGAAGAAGGAAAAAGATCAGCTGAGTAGCACACAGCAAACAACAGCAACAGCAGATTCACAGCAACAACACAACAACAAACAACCAGCCAATAATGGTGAAGCTCAGCAAGGAGTCGAGCAACAAATGAACAATCCCAGAAAAAGAACAGAGTAGGAAACAACAGCCCAGAATGTTGAATGTAACAGCAACAGAAATCCAAAGACCACAAGAAAGCTTGGCAAACAACAGGAAAAGCAAAACCCCACAGAAAACCTGATCAAACTGGACTCTTGCACAGTTTCTTCTAGACAATACTCATTCACAATGTTCTGAAATTTCTGTTTTTCCTTTTCAGTTTTCTTACTCCCAAGATCTCTCCAGACTCAAAAAAATCAACCCCCTTTCTAATGGAAGGTCTGCCTCTTTTATAGCCTAACCTTAACACTTTACAGTCTGTTTTTCAACTCAAAATTGCCCCCCCTCGTTGTTTTTCCACTCACTTCTTTTAAATAAACAAAACTCCCATCAAATCCCTGACAGCCCCTCTCTCTTTTGTTGTTAAAATGTACTAATCACTTGTTTATTTAACCAAAGTATGGGCAGTAGGAATATAATCTGACAGCACATGCTGTCCAATTATTTTAATTCCTTAAAGCTAACCATACACATGCTGCCCACGGTCTAAACCAAATGGCATCGTGTTTTTAAAATCAAAGTCTGAATCTGCCATTATAACCTTTCCCCTATATGTTCTTTAATTCAATTTGAACAAAATCAATAAGCAATACAATTCAGTTCCTAATGGGACTCAAATACGATCACAGCAGAAATAAGCAATACGAATCAAGTTGTTACCATTAACGATTGAAACTAATTGACGACATATATCGACTCGACTATATTAATCGTAACACATAACAATCAATCGTTCATATAAACAACACGTATAGAGTCCCGAATGACTTCAGACAAATTTGTTCAAACACTGGGAACTTATATGAATTAAACTCGTTTGACGACTAATCTAATTGATGAGCATGCATATCACAGGGTATATTCAGAACACAAACAGAAGACAATTGACCAAATAAAAATGCCTTTAACAGAGATGGAAGAAATCCGAATGAAAAATAACAAAATAACAAACTAGCACAACGAAACATGCTGACAACTTAATTAGAACTAAAACAAAAGAAAGGAAAACTTACCAAAAGAGTTTGAAATCAAAATGACCCAAATCTGACTCAACTTCGAACTCTTGAGGCCGAACAAACTTTAATCAGGGTGTTCTCACATGAGAACACCTTGATTAAGGTCTATTAGACCTCAAACCCTTGTTAAGACCGGCCGGATTCCAAGGCTATTAGTGTTCTAGGTTTTGGATTTTCAGATCTGGATTTTTAGGAGTTGTGGGTAGATTCGGACCAAACCAAGCTTGGTTTGGTCACGAGGAAGGTCAGGGGAGTGTCTGATACAAAGATGGTGAGGTTTGGTATAGATCGAGTTTTGTCTCGAATCTTCAAATCCAGATTCGAGACGATAGGAGGTGATTCGAGGTTCGTGGTTAGTGGATTCGTGTTCAGGGTGGTTGGATTCTTTAGGGGTGTAAAGGGGGTGGTCACCGGCGTTCGTGCCGCCGGCTTTAGGTGAAAGGGAAACTAGGGCGGCGTTAGGGTTTGGGGGTTTCAGGGTTCGGGGAAGGAGATGACTGAAGGGGGGGTTCGGATAGGGGGCGTGGGGTGAAGGGTTGAGTTTATATATGGTCTAGGGATTTAGATCCTGGCCGTCGGATCAAATGAGGTCTATGGCCAGGATCTATCCACTTAGGGAAGACGGTGTCGTTTGGGTTTTGGTAGTGGGTGAGGCCGGGTAAGGCTGGATCGGGTCAAAACTGGACGGGTTTAGGGGGAAAGCCGGGGTCCGTTGGATCAAGGGGTTGAACGGCTCAGATCAAACGCCTAAGACGACGTCGTTTGGGGTTGAATGAGTGGCTTGATCAAGACCATTTATTTGAATCAGATCAACGGCTCTAATAAGGATACTGATACGGCGTCGTTTGAATCAACGTTTGGGCAGGCCGGATTTGGACTGGGTCTGAGTGCCGGTTTTGGGCCTTTTTTTGTTTCATTTTCTGGGCCTAAATCGATTTTAATCCCTCACTCTTTTGCTTTCTTTTTTTTCTTTTAAACAAAAAATAAAATAATGAAATTAACATCAACAATAATGTAACATTCCCACACAATTATCACGAAAATATTTAAGTAAGTTAAATCACAACCTAGAACGAACGACGCACATATATTTATATTTTTGAATTTTCTTTTAACGACACATATATTTTTTTTGTATTTTTGTTTGATAATGACTAGATGCAAAATGGACAGACCCACAAACGACTAACAACACATGTCACGGAAAGATCGAAAAATTGTACAGCGAAGCCATTTGTCACTATTTTTATTTTCTTTTGGAGCGATTGTCTGTGAAGCAAAAATCACGTGCTTACAGCTGCCCCTTTTTGCACGAAGACACGAAGGGTTTTCGCGCAAAGATAAAGCGAGCGATTTTTGCCCTTCCGAATACTCCGTGTGAAGCATTTTTTTGAAAAAGATTTGACCGAACCTTTGCTTCAGAGGTTTCCTACATATCCTGGGCTGAACAGGAATCAGGTCAATGTAGTTCGGGAAATTTTGGTAGCTGGGACTACCATGTAACCGTAGTGCTTGCTGTTGTCGTGCGCTGTTGTATGCTGCTGTAGGATGCTACTGCTCAACCGATCTCCCTGTTACATTGCTCTAAAAGGAAAAACAAGAAGCTAAGCTAGACTGAGGATCATGAAATCTTGTCCATCTTCAACTTGTTGTTGTTGCCTTGCTTTCTTATCGGCTAATGCTTTCCTCTGATGCCTTTATCTTGTGACTTTGGGAGATGACGCTGGTCCTTCGCTGACGTTTGAATGCCAGTTTTCATTACTTCGCTTGGTCCGTTGGGAACATGCCCTCTTCTTCAAGCCTTTCAATTGTTTTCTCTGGTGGTATGGCTTTTCATCAAAATTGTTATGTTGGGCATGCTATAACGTTCCCAAACTGCTTCTTTTGAGACGCGTTCCTTTTTCCTTTTGAATTGCGCGCTTGCCTCCGTAGTTGTCTGCTTCTTGGTGCTGGGGATTTTATTGTTTCCTGTTTGGGGACCTCTGTTGTACCCTTCCGTCTTCAAGTGAGGTGACTGATTCCAAAATCTAGAGCTAAAAGTATTCCCGCATTATACTGGTGGGTGACCTAGAACTTAAAAGTATTCCCGCATTATACTGGTGGGCGACCTAGAACTTAAAAGTATTCCCGCATTATACTGGTGGGCGACCTAGAACTTAAATGTATTCCCGCATTATACTGGTGGGCGACCTAGAACTTAAAAGTATTCCCGCATTATACTGGTGGGCGACCTAGAACTTAAATGTATTCCCGCATTATACTGGTGGGCGACCTAGAACTTAAATGTATTCCCGCATTATACTGGTGGGCGACCTAGAACTTAAAAGTATTCCCGCATTATACTGGTGGGCGACCTAGAACTTAAATGTATTCCCGCATTATACTGGTGGGCGACCTAGAACTTAAATGTATTCCCGCATTATACTGGTGGGCGACCTAGAACTCAAAAGTATTCCCGCATTATACTGGTGGGCGACCTAGAACTTAAATGTATTCCCGCATTATACTGGTGGGCGACCTAGAACTTAAATGTATTCCCGCATTATACTGGTGGGCGACCTAGAACTAAAAAGTATTCCCGCATTATACTGGTGGGCGACCTAGAACTTAAATGTATTCCCGCATTATACTGGTGGGCGACCTAGAACTAAAAAGTATTCCCGCATTATACTGGTGGGCGACCTAGAACTTAAATATATTCCCGCATTATACTGGTGGGTGACCTAGAACTTAAAAGTATTCCCGCATTATACTGGTGGGCGACCTAGAACTTAAATGTATTCCCGCATTATACTGGTGGGCGACTTAGAACTTAAAAGTATTCCCGCATTATACTGGTGGGCGACCTAGAACTTAAAAGTATTCCCGCATTATACTGGTGGGCGACCTAGAACTAAAAGTATTCCCGCATTATACTGGTGGGCGACCTAGAACTTAAAAGTATTCCCGCATTATACTAGTGGGCGACCTAGAACTTAAATGTATTCCCGCATTATACTGGTGGGCGACCTAGAACTTAAATGTATTCCCGCATTATACTGGTGGGCGACCTAGAACTAAAAAGTATTCCCGCATTATACTGGTGGGCGACCTAGAACTTAAATGTATTCCCGCATTATACTGGTGGGCGACCTAAAACTTAAAAGTATTCCCGCATTATACTGGTGGGCGACCTAGAACTTAAATGTATTCCCGCATTATATTGGTGGGCGACTTAGAACTTAAAAGTATTCCCGCATTATACTGGTGGCGACCTAGAACTTAAAAGTATTCCCGCATTATACTGGTGGGCGACCTAGAACTAAAAGTATTCCCGCATTATACTGGTGGGCGACCTAGAACTTAAAAGTATTCCCGCATTATACTGGTGGGCGACCTAGAACTTAAATGTATTCCTGCATTATACTGGTGGGCGACCTAGAACTTAAATGTATTCCCGCATTATACTGGTGGGCGACCTAGAACTTAAATGTATTCCCGCATTATACTGGTGGGCGACCTAGAACTTAAATGTATTCCCGCATTATACTGGTGGGCGACCTAGAACTAAAAAGTATTCCCGCATTATACTGGTGGGCGACCTAGAACTTAAATGTATTCCCGCATTATACTGGTGGGCGACCTAGAACTTAAAAGTATTCCCGCATTATACTGGTGGGCGACCAAGAACTTAAATGTATTCCCGCATTATACTGATGGGCGACCTAGAACTTAAATGTATTCCCGCATTATACTGGTGGGCGACCTAGAACTTAAATGTATTCCCGCATTATATTGGTGGGCGACCTAGAACTAAAAAGTATTCCTGCATTATACTGGTGGGCGACCTAGAACTAAAAAGTATTCCCGCATTATACTGGTGGGCGACCTAGAACTTAAATGTATTCCCGCATTATACTGGTGGGCGACCTAGAACTTAAATGTATTCCCGCATTATACTGGTGGGCGACCTAGAACTTAAAAGTATTCCCGCATTATACTGGTGGGCGACCTAGAACTTAAATGTATTAAAATTGCTTCCCCGTTCTTCCGAGAAAATTTTCGACAATCGGCAGAAAATTTTCTGCCCCGGTTTTTGGTGACTTCCCTGGCGTTGCGTTTAGCTGCCCTTATCAATTCTTTGTTTTCCTGCAGCAGATAAAAGGATTTAGTTAGTTTTGATCGTGGTGGTAGAGGGTGCCTTTCCGGCGGATGATTTTTCCCTCTCTTCCCCTTTTCTTGCTCTATGTCCCCATAATTGGTTGGCGGGCAAAGTTGCCTGTTGGGGGGTCTCTAGCCTGCTGGGGATTGGTTTTCAATTTATCCCCTTTTCTGCTTTCTCTTTAAGCACATGCTGTGGGAGTCTGCTTTTGACTCCCGAAACCACTTCCCTTAGGAGCGTACTTCCTCCCAAAATTGCCAGGCACGAACACTGCATTGCCTGGGATCGGCCTCTAAGACTGTTTTTATTATCCTGCATTGGATGAATTCCCCTCCGGTTTCTGGTAGTAAGCTTTGAAAAATCCTTTTCAAGACAAATTTTAGGAAGAGAAATAAAAGCTATAAGGAGAAAATCTTTCTGAACCCATTTTTGGTGGGGGAGGAGAAACTCAAAAGAACTTATCTGGAGGACATGACTGGTCCCCGTGATCATGACGTGCACCATAGATTCCCGACCTAGTCTATTTGTATCAATCGATTTGCCCGATGGTCTGACTTGCTGGGGACGATAAATGACTGTCCATTTTGTTGCAAATGTGGTCGCTTTTTTGTTGATCTGTCTTGTCGCCTCATAGTGCCATTCTAGGGGTTTTCACTAGTGAGACTCTCTCTTTTCTCATCTCCCGGCGCCTTATTGTGCCTGTGAAGGTTTTCACCAATAAGACTCTCTCATTTCACATCCCTCATCTTACATCGCCTCTCGGTGCCTGTGAGGGTTTTCACCAATAAGATTCTCTCATTTTATTTCTTTCGGGGAATCGAGGCGTTGTAGATACGACCCTCTCTTCTGGAGATTCCTTTGACCATCAATTCATTCCCAGTCTTATGATCCTCTTCTTTGCTAGGGATCGGTGTATTATTCTCGGCCTCATTTGCCTGACTCGACATCTTTTGAACATTGATCGGGAGGTCTTTTGGACGTTGATGTTGGTTTTGGTGTGGAGTTAAAGAAAGGCTATGAAAAAAGAAAATAATTTGATGAGTGGTGTGCTACAACTTTTGGAATCAAATCTTTGTTGGAGCTTAAAACATAACCTCTGCCCCAGTTTTCTTGCTTGGAGAATTTATTTTTCACACTTATGTTGCGCTATGTGCGTTATACACAATGTGCCTATTATGCACACTATGTACCTTATGCATCATATTATTCACTATGGTGCATACTATGACCGAGCCGTGAGGCGCCTACGTATCCTCTTTGAGGAATCAGGTCAAACGTAGTTCCCACGGTTTTATATTCCTTTATTTTTCTTTTGTTTCTTTCCCTTTTCTTTTTCTTTTTCTTTTCTTTTCCTTTCTTTTCTTCTCTTTTTTTTTCCATGTCTTTTCCATTAGTGATTCCAAAAGAGGGGTACGAAAGAATAACTTAAGGCTCAAAGGGGGAAACAAAGGTTAAAAAGTGTTTGGATAGAAGAAAGAATTGCCTCCGTCATCTCATTATCCAATAAATGCCAAATACAAACAAGTAAACCAAAAATTGCCATAATTCAATAAATCACGCATAATATCGCTTGACTGCATCTGAATTGATAGCCATGTCGACACATCTACCTTCGACATCTGTCAAACACAAAGCACCGTTGGACAATACTCTGGTCACGATATAAGGCCCTTGCCAATTTGGGGCGAATTTGCCTTTTGCCTCGACCTGATGTGGGAGGATCTTCTTCAACACCTGCTGCCCTACTTCAAACTTCCTGGGGCGCACCTTCTTATTATATGTTCTTGCCATTCTCTTCTGGTACAGCTGACCATGGCACACTGCTTCCAATCTTTTCTCATCTATCAGGCTCAACTGTTCCAATCGAGCTTTTACCCATTCATCATCATCAATCCCGGTTTCCGCGATAATTCGGAGGGATGGAATTTCGACCTCCGTTGGTATTACGGCCTCAGTTCCATACACCAACAAATAAAGAGTTGCGCCTGTGGAAGTTCGGACGATAGTGCGGTAACCCAACAAAGCAAAGGGTAATCTCTCGTGCCATTGTCTGGACCCTTCCACCATTTTTCGCAGTATCTTCTTGATATTCTTATTGGCTGCTTCGACTGCTCCATTCGCCTTGGGACGATATGGGGTGGAATTGTGGTGTGTAATCTTGAATTGTTGGCATACCTCTTTCATCAAGCTGCTATTAAGATTTGCACCGTTATCCGTGATGATCACTTTTGGGATCCCAAATCTGCAGATGATATGGGAGTGAACAAAGTCCACCACTGCCTTCTTGGTTACTGATTTGAAGGCTTTAGCCTCAACCCATTTGGTGAAGTAATCAATGGTCACTAGAATGAACCTATGACCGTTGGATGCTGCTGGCTCGATGGGCGCAATGACATCCATGCCCCATGCCACAAACGGCCAGGGTACTGACATCGTATGTAACTCTGTTGGTGGAGAATGAATCAAATCTCCATGTATCTGGCACTGATGGCATTTCCTCACGAAAGCGATACAGTCGTGTTCCATGGTGAGCCAATAACACCCTGTTCGAAGGATCTTTCTTGCCAACACATATCCGCTCATGTGTGGTCCACAAACTCCCGCATGTACCTCTGCCATAACCGTCGTTGCTTGACTGGCATCTATGCATCTCAACAATCCCAAATCCGGGGTTCTTTTGTACAATACTCCTCCACTGAGGAAGAAGCCATTCGACAAACGCCGAAGGGCTCTTTTTTGGTCTCCAGAGGCATGTTCTGAATATATCCCCATTCTGAGGTATTCCTTGATATCATGAAACCAGGGTTCGCCATCTGCTTCTTCTTCTATGGCATTGCAGTAGGCATGTTGATCACGGACCTGGATGTGTAGAGGATCGACATACATTTTGTCAGGGTGGTGCAGCATTGATGCTAAGGTGGCCAAGGCATCTGCAACCTCATTGTGAACTCTCGGTATGTGTTTGAACTTCACCGATCGAAATTGCTTGCTCAGATCATGCAAGCATTGTCGGTATGGTATGAGCTTTAGATCTCGTGTTTCCCATTCACCCTGAATTTGATGTACCAAGAGGTCCGAGTCTCCAAAGACCAAGATGTCTTGGACATCCATGTCAGCAGCCAGGCGCAGACCCAGAATGCAAGCCTCGTACTCGGCCATATTGTTGGTGCAATAGAAGCGTAGTTGAGCCGTAACAGGATAATGCCGTCCTGTTTCAGAAATGAGTACTGCTCCTATTCCAACCCCTTTTGCGTTTGCAGCTCCATCAAAGAAAAGCTTCCAACCCGGTTCCTCAGGTAATTCCAACTCATTTGTATGCATTACCTCTTCGTCAGGAAAATACGTTCTTAAGGGCTCGTATTTTTCATCAACGGGATTTTCTGCCAAATGGTCTGCCAGCGCCTGGGCTTTCATGGTCGTCCTTGTTACATAGACGATATCAAACACTGTGAGCAGAATTTGCCATTTTGCCAACCTTCCCGTGGGCATAGGTTTCTGAAAGATATATTTCAATGGGTCCAAACGGGATATGAGATAAGTAGTATATGAAGACAGGTAGTGCTTCAACTTCTGAGCTACCCAAGTTAAGGCGCAGCATGTTTTCTCGAGTTGAGTGTACTTGACCTCATGCACTGTGAATTTCTTGCTAAGATAGTAGATGGCCTGCTCTTTCCTTCCTGTGTCATCATGTTGCCCCAGTACACAACCAAATGAATTTTCCAAGACCGTCAGGTAAAGAATTAAGGGCTTCCCGGGCTTAGGCGGGACCAATACGGGTGGATTAGACAGATACCCTTTGATTTGGTCGAAAGCCTCCTGACATTCTGCCGTCCAACCTACTGCAGCATCCTTTCTTAGCAACCGAAATATGGGTTCACAAGTCGCTGTGAGTTGAGCGATGAACCTGCTGATGTAATTGAGTCTTCCCAGCAAACTCATTACCTCTGTTTTGTTCCTTGGCGGTGGCAAATCTCGGATGGATTCAATTTTGGATGGGTCTAACTCAATCCCCCTTCGACTGACGATGAATCCTAGCAACTTTCCTGATGGAACCCCGAATACGCATTTGGCCGGGTTAAGCTTGATATCATACCTCCGGAGTCTTTGGAAAAATCTCCTTAGGTGTGCTACATGGTCCTCCTGACGCCAAGATTTGATGATCACATCATCGACGTACACCTCGATTTCCTTGTGTATCATGTCATGAAACACAGCAGTCATTGCTCGCATGTACGTTACCCCGGCGTTCTTTAACCCGAACGGCATTACCCGATAGCAGTAGGTTCCCCATGGCATAATAAACGTTGTCTTCTCAGCATCCTCCTCGTCCATTAGGATCTGATGATAACCCGCATAGCAATCCACAAAGGATCCGATCTCGCGCCCAGCGCAATTATCGATCAGGATATGAATGTTGGGTAACGGAAAATTGTCCTTGGGACTTGCTTTGTTGAGGTTGCGGTAGTCGACGCATACCCTGATTTTTCCATCCTTCTTTGGGACTGGTACCACATTGGCCAACCACTCGGGGTATCGAGTGACCCGAATGACCTTCGATTGCAACTGCTTAATCACTTCTTCTTTGATCTTTACACTCATTTCTGTTTTAAATTTCCTTAGTTTTTGCTTGACCGGAGGGTATGCCGGGTCAGTGGGCAATTTGTGAACCACTAAATTGGTGCTTAATCCAGGCATATCGTCATAGGACCATGCAAAAACATCTTTGAATTCCATGAGGGTTTTGATCAATTCTTCTCTGACATTCGGCTCAATGTGGATGCTAATTTTGGTCTCTTGGACGTTATCAGCGTCTCCTAGATTCACAGTATCGGTGTCATTTAGGTTAGGCTTGGGTTTCTCTTCAAATTGTCACAGTTCTCGGTTTATCTCTTCGAAGGCTTCCCCTTCGTCACATTCAGATTCATCGTCACAAACGACCTCTTGCATCATTGAGTCGGTTTCAGATTGATTTATTAGACTAGGTCGAAGATCCGTTGTGCATGCCATGTCATTAGAACCAGTAAAAAGAGAACTGTTCAGAAAGAAAAAGAACAAAACAAAATTAAAATGGGACAAAAGAAAAGAACTTCATTAAACTTGCGGGATAAAAGGGTTCACACTTTTACAAAACGAAAGTAAAATTTGGATTACACCCTTGAATAATCCGGACAAAACAAAACATACAAAACATAAATCAAAGCCTACTACCAAGACTCCCCTCGGACAGGAAGAGGAGTAACTGTCCAATTGTTGGTCTTGGTCTCAGGCCCCACAAACTGTATCTCTGCTCTGCTAGAACCTTCTCCAGCTTCCACCATACTGACATCCGCGAATAGCCTCTCAAAACTCTGATTCAGGTCTTCATTTATACCGATCAAAGGTCCTAGAATCTTTGGGACCGGCGACCCCTTGGCACTCGTTTTGACAAAAGACCTTGAGAGGCGTGGCACTGGTTTAGGCAGAAACCAAACCCTCTTCTTCATTTTTCGCGCTTGCTTCCTATCTGCTGCGGTCGGTTTGAACCCCAACCCGAAAAGTTTCCAGATTTTTAGGAAGGGAGACAGGTTGGACAATCCCTTGAAGCTCGACTCCCAGGCCTTTTCCTGGCACAAATCCGTTACCCAGCATTTCCGAGACCATCATGACTGTCGCGGCAGCTACCCTAGGGTGCGGGATGATTTCTCCTTCAGAAATTTTGCTGGCCGACCCTGTATCAAAAATCTGGTAGACCCAAGGACCTTTGTCATCAGCAGTCTCTATGAAAGGTACAATGGTTCTGCCCATGGTGCACGTTGTATCCTCGCCGTGTAACACGACCTCTTGTCTTTCCCACTCAAACTTCACCGTCTGATGTAGAGTGGAAGGCACTGCTTTTGCTGCATGAATCCATGGTCGTCCTAGCAGCATGTTGTAAGATACTGTGGCGTCTAACACCTGGAATTCCATGGTAAACAGGACTGGACCAATGGTCAATTCAAGTACAACATCCCCTACAGTGGCTGTTCCGTTTCCGTCAAACCCCCGGACACAGATGCTATTCTTTCGGATTCTTCCGCGGTCGATCTTTAACTGGTCCAGAGTGGATAATGGACAAATGTTGGCGCTTGAGCCATTATCCACCAATACTCGAGTTACCACCGAGTCTTCACATTTGACAGCTAGGTATAGAGCCTTATTATGCTCCGTACCCTCCACCGGTAGGTCATCATCTGAGAATGTTACCCTATTCACCTCGAAAATCTTGCTGGCAATGGTTTCCAGGTGGTTTACAGAAATCTCACTGGGTACATGAGCCTCGTTTAGTATCTTTAGCAGGGCCCGACGATGCTCCTCAGAATGGATCAGTAACGACAACAATGAGATATGGGCCGGTGTTTTTCTCTGCTGTTCGACCACAGAATAGTCATGTACTTTCATCTTCCTCAGGAACTCTTCAGCCTCTTCTTCGGACACAGGTTTCTTGGTTGCAACTGGGTAGGTCCTTCTTAGCTCCACCGGAGCAAAACATCGACCTGATCGAGTCAGCCCTTGCGTTTCACAACTGACTTCTTCCACCTGCTTTCCTTTGTACATCACCACCGCCTTTTCATATTTCCAAGGCACAGCCCTGCTGTCAATCATCGGTAGCTAGACCACAGGCTTTATGGTCACCCGTTCTCTACATACCCCTTTCAACACGACCGCCGGTGTGGGCGGGATCCCTGGTATTACCAACTTGCTTGGCTCGGGTTTGCTTGTTATGGCGGACAGGCTCTTTCCCAATATCACTACCGGCTTGACGCCTTCCCCCTGCGACTGTACACTTGTTTCTCCACTGGTTGAGACTTCCTTTGGGGCGGCTTGGATCATCATCACTGTTTGTGAAGGTTTTCTCAACTCTCCTCCTTCACACACCAACTCAATCATGTGAGTTTCGTGGTGCGCCGGCAGTGGGTTTTGGTTGATGTTAGGAGCTTCTGGTGTCTGGACCTCGATCTTATTGGTGTCAATAAGATCTTGTATGGCATGCCTTAGTTTCCAGCACTTCTCGGTATCATGCCCGAGCATCCCTGAACAGTATTCACAACTGATTGATCGATCCAAATTCTGAGGTGGGGGATTTGGTTCTCGAGTCTGGACAGGACTAACCAAACCCAATTGCCGCAGCTTGTGAAACAAAGCGGTGTAGGTTTCTCCCAGCTCCGTGAAGGTTCTCTGCTTCCGCAACCTGTCATTCCTAGCATCTGGATTTCCCCGAAAGCCTATCCCTGAAGGGTTTCTATATGCCCTTGGTGGAGGGTAGGTGTTTTGCGGTGGGTAGTTATTATGTGGAGCTGGGTATGTGTTGTGGGGGGCCGGTGCGCGCCATTGTGGGCGAACCGGAGGCTGAGTGTATGCCTGGGCTTGGTGTACGGAACAATGTGGTTCTCGAGGTGGATAGAAATTTTGTGGTGGGCTGTATGGGTATTTTGACCTGTGAGGTCTGGGTTGGTTGTAGTGTGGTCTGCCAGCCCTAGACCAGCTGCCTGCCTCGATCGTGGCAACCTCTTCTTTCTTTCTTCTCAGCACACCTCCCTGCCGCTTTGAATAGCCTGGGTCGTGGCCTTGAGTGCCGAATAGTTCAAGATCTTGTCAGACCTCAGACCTTCTTCTATCATGACCCCTATCTTGACCACCTCGTTGAACGATTTTCCAACTGTTGTCACCAAGTGACCAAAGTAGGTTGGATCTAGTGTCTGCAAAAAATAGTCCACCATCTCTCCCTCTCTCATGGGAGGATCGACTCTAGCTGCTTGTTCTCTCCAGCGGAACCCGATCTCGCGAAAACTTTCCCCGGGTTTCTTCCCAGTTCTCAATAATGTGAGACGGTCAGGGACTATCTCGAGATTGTACTGAAAATGACCTGCAAAAGCCTGCGCCAGATCATCCCACGTGTACCATTTGCTGGAATCCTGCCTGGTATACCATTCTAGTGCAGATCCGCTCAAACTTTGGCCGAAATAAGCTATCAACAGCTCATCCTTGCCGCCTGCCCCTCTCATTTTGCTACAGAATCCCCGCAAATGTGCCATGGGATCACCGTGCCCTTCATATAAATCAAACTTAGGCATCTTAAAACCAGCCGGGAGTTGGACGTCTGGGAAAGGACACAGATCTTTATATGCTACACTGATTTGATTACCCAGCCCGTGCAAGTTCCTGAAGGATTGCTCCAGGCTTTTGAACTTTCTCAAAACTTCATCCTGTTCAGGAGCCTTAACTGGCTTCTCAACCTCTGCCGGCACTTCCACATGCGGATTGTAAGCTTGAGGCTCGGGTGCATGAAATGTAGGCTCAGGGGGATAGTATTGTGTATCGTGAGCCTGAAACAATGGCTCACTGGTCGTCCTTTGCAAAGGGGCCGATGTTGGTCCCACAAAAATGGGAATATTGGGTGTTGGGAGAGGTTGATATGGTGGTGGAGCTTGGGAATCATGAGGGCTTCTTTCTTGATGATAAAGGGGATTTGGACGGCTTGTGGAAGGGCCAGAGTGGGGGTATTCTGTCATGTGTCCCAGTGTTTCAGGGCTCTTTTGTGTTTTGGCTAGGGCTAGCTGCATTGCATTCATCTCTAGTCCCATCCTTTCAATCTTTTACATCGCTTCTTTTAGCAACTGGCTCATCGGCCTTTCTTCCTCATTACTATTCTCTGAAGTAGTCATGCTTGTTGCTATCGGTCCTTTGGATCTGGTTTGGTAGGAGTGTGTTGCCAGAGTTCTTTAACAACTAACTTGTCTGAATCAGACAATAACAAACTTTGTTAGCGTTAGAGTTTAACAGATTTGACCATAACACATAGAGGATGCAATGCACCTATGCAGTTAACCGTTCCTACATGCTTTGCTTCAAACAACATGCGTCATCCCGGTTTGCTCATTCGTCCTTTTAAAGTATTTTGGAAACTCTGTGTTTTATTTTACTATGTACTTTATTTTCTTTCTTTATTAAAAGCGGTCGAATCTTATGGGGATTGCCTACGTATCACGTCCCCGCGTGAATCAGACCAGGCGTAGTTCTGCCATGAGGCTAACATTTATAAAAAGAAAATGAACAAACATTACATTTGAAAACTTTGTAAAAACAATGTCTTAAAATACACACAAAAGAAAATGAACAACATTACATTTGAGAACTTTGTAAAAACAATGTCTTGAAATACACACATTCAAATTGAAATAAAAGATACAATTCTTAACATCTCATAACGTGCCCCGCTTTCCACTTGTGTTGTAAATTATTAGATCATTTGCTCAAGGCGGGGCTTGACCCGGATGTCCTCCCAATGTTCGATACATCCTTTCCAACTCCACTGCTAGATGACGGGCAAAGGTGGGTGCATGCTCGGTAAACCTTTCATAATCCATTCCTTGGCAGTTTACATAACTTTGAGAGGTGTAGACCGCCAGGTCGTGGATCTGTGCCCTGAAATCTTGGAGATGTTGGCCTTGATCCTGCAATTGCTGCTGGCGAGTGGTGGCTATATCTCGGATACGGCCTTCACGATCTAGGGCTGACTCTAATAGAGCTCGGAGTCTGGCCTGCTCTAATCTCATCTGCGCTCTTTCTCTATCAGTGTCCGCTTGTTGATGCTCTCTGTACCTTCTTGCCTCTTCTAGTTGTGCACGAAGTTGGTCTTCTGATCGTATCCAATGGTCTTTTTCCTTCTCGAATTGTGCCATGTCTTTCTCGGATTGCCTATTTTGGCGTTCCTTATCAGATCTGGCTTCTTCGTTTAATTATTGGATCTTTTCTTTTGCTTTGCTCAACGCCCTTTCTTTTGCAGCGAGAATGGAATCATAATCCTGCATTCTTTCAAAAAGATTAGCGATGGTTTTTTGATCCTTCCAATTCCTCATTGGCGTTTCAGAAGCCTTTTTCATTTTCAGAAATCGAGCATGAAGACTTTCATTCTCACAAGCTAGACTCTTCTTCTCGCCTTCAGCTTCTTGTGCTTGCAAATCCTTCTCCAGACTGAGGTTCCTTAGATTTTCCTTTAGGGCGTGGATAGTTGCTTTGTACCCCTTCTCTTTTTCTCCCCAGATCAACCGCTCTTGGATTTTATCATTAAAGTTTTGAATATGGGGTCTTTTAGTTGGCCTTCTCAGCTCCGGTTCTGGTACCTCATCCATGCGAGACCGTTTCTCGAACCACCTTGCATATCCAGGATTTATCTCACCCTTTTTAGTGTCTGGGACTTGAGTATCGCTTTTTAAGTATCGACATCCATTCCACATCTGCTGAAGTAACGCCTCAGGAATAGTGGCCTCTGAGTGTAGTTCGATTTCTTGCGCACTCAAATCTTCATCATCAGGAACTACTTGATATCTTCCTAGTTGTCTTAGGACTCTCAATGGCGCGTATGGCTGGATGCTTCTCAATCCCAATAGTAGCAGATAACTATTTGAGTTTGACATATGTATTACTTCCCTCATTGATAGCCATCCCAGAGTCCATTCAATTTGATTTGCCGTTAGAGCTCTTAACCGAGATACCCATGCTTCTGTCCCTCCTGGAACCTGATAATATTTCACTCTTTCCTCATAACCCTCAATGTAATTATCGTTGTTTGGCCTGTACTGTATGATCTTGGGCTGTTGTTGGAGATGTTCAATCAGCCACATTTGCAACAAAATTTTGTATCCCTCGAAGACTTTCGCTCCCGCTTTACATAAAGTCAAAGCCCGATAAATGTCCGAGAGAATGATGGGGACAAGGGTGTGGTTTTCCTTGGAGGTGAGGATTTGCACAACTTTTGCGGTGCGAATATCGATTGTTCGTTCTTTGTTCGGGAAGACCATGATTCCTAGAAAAGCCACCATGAAGGCGAAACGACGGTGAACCTGCCATGCGTCTTTGTCTTGTTTGTTAGTAAGGCCTTTCTCATGAATTTCGAACCCATCTGACTTTCCGAACCTTGAATACAAAAAGTTGAAAGAACAACATCCGTTGACGACGTTGCTTTTCCTGATTTGACTGCTGATGTTCAAAAGACCGAAGAATCGATGTACCGAGGGAGCCTTCGTGAATATCAAGCTTTGATTCCTTAAACTTCCGTCAAAACCAACATATCCAGCTACCTCTTCTAATGTAGGAGTGAGCTCGAAGTCAGAGAAACGAAAGACATTGTGAACAGGGTACCAAAGAGTCACTAATGCCGTAATCAGATCCTCACGGGGTTTAACTTTCATAATGTCCGGGAGATTTCCCAAATGCTTGATGACCCACTTTTGACCATCTTCGCCTAATTCACCCCACCACATTTGAAGCTGGAATAGAAACTCTTCTGTATTTGCGGAGGAGGGGTTTTGTGTGGTGCTCATTTTGTATCTGAAATTTAATTTAATAAAGTCAAGACTCATTTTGAAAACATACTCCAATCATTTTGTATCTGAAATTTAATTTAATAAAGTCAAGACTCATTTTTTTTTTTTGGAATTTTTTCAACTATTTTCAAGACTAAATACCTTTCAAGATTAAATACCTTTATTTCAAGATTTGAAAACTATATTTTATTTTTATTACATATATATATTTTTTTTTATTATGACCCATTTTACTCCTCAGCTCTTACCATGATTTCATTTAAGCCGGTCAGCAAGCATGTTCGAGGCAAATGAATGCACGTATAGCAAGTAGGATGCATCAGGATGGTCTTTTTATTTCGGGTTCACCTGTCTTAGACAGACCCAACCCCTGTGTTGAGTCCCCTAAGTCAAATGCATGTGATGCAAATAAACGTTCCTACTAGGGATCCGGTACATGGCTGAGTTATTCTAAGTGTAACCCTGAGGTTGATTGTTCTAAACCTGGCTTACCCAAACGGACAGTTTGAGCCGAAGCGGGGGCAACGTACCGGGAGCACGAAAGTCTGCCCGGCCTAGTTACTTGTCCCAACTCCGTCTTATTTGGTATGACTTTAACAGAAGGGTGGGTCACGCGCACGTGTACACCATAAATTCAGAAGACTCAGAAAGAAGGGTTTCGTAGCAGTTTTATATACACAATTCAGATAATATTAAAGCGGTAAAAGCATCATTTAGCACATTAAGCATATATCATGTAAAAATCAGATAATAAATAAAGCCAAATAACAACAATTATTCTAAGCTCGAATTCTTAACCCTGAACCAGTGGTTCTGGGTCGAAATCCCTAGCAGAGTCGCCAGAGCTGTCACACCTCCTTTTTCCGCACCCGAGGGGCGCAGGGGAGTTTTTTCCAATTAAAGGACAATCGAAACGGGATTGGTTTAATTATTTCAGAGTCGCCACTTGGGAGATTTAGGGTGTCCCAAGTCACCAATTTTAATCCCGAATCGAGGAAAATAATGACTCCATATTACAGTCTGGGTACCAGAAATCCGGATAAGGAATTCTGATAACCCGGGAGAAGGTGTTAGGCATTCTCGAGTTCCGTGGTTCTAGCACGGTCGCTCAACTGTTATATTCGGCTTGATTATCTGATTTTATACAAGTGTGAACTTATGTGTAAAATTTAACTTTTAACCGCTTTTATCATTTACTGTTTTTATCAAGAATTGCAACGTTGTGAAAATGTATCTCGAACCGCGTTACAATCAATGTACCCGTGGTCGTCGATACACTTTGACTCCGTTGAGATTTGGATTTGGGTCACATCAATGTGCACCCGAGTCTAAGGAAATTAAATTGTCAAAGACGCGCCTAAAGTGACTAGCGTATTTATTTTGGGTAGGACCGTGGAATTTTACTAAACGGTCCATCCCGAAGTCTAAACGAAATTTTTAAAGCAAATATTTACTGAGGGACCCGCAAATTGTATTTTTATTTTGGTGAGGCTCATCTCATTCTTATTTTTTAAAAATGAATTGGCAACGTCATGGACACGCATCTCGAACCACGTCACAATCGATGTACCCGTGACTAGAAACACATTTCGACTCCGTTGAGAATTGGATTTGGGTCACATAAATGTGCACCCAAGTTTAAGAAGGTAAGATTTATTAAGGCGCGTCCTAAAGAGTCTAACGTATTGTTACTTTAGGAGGGTTGTGAGATTTGCTAAACAACCGGTCCTGGAAACTAAATGCTTCGATAATATACATCTAACAAGGGCCCCGCATCTGCGCGTTTTGTTTATTTTCATCGAGGCTCATCTCGTTCTTATTTTAAAAGGATATCCTATAGCAACTACGTTTCTTGTCGTGTTTGTCTCTATCAATTGAAAACAGTAGATAGTCCTAATTAATTACATGCTTGCAAGTTGTTTGTAACAACATTCAAAAAAGCTTGAAAATCAGAAATGAGGCTGCATGTACAGTCAGTTGAATAAATAATTATGAGCCCAAATCCAACCCATGCGTGATGGGCCAAATCTGGGCCGCTTCTTGCTCGAAGCAGGCCGGCTTGGCCTGTTTTGGCCTGAACTCGACCTTTATGAGGTTGAGATTGCAAGTTTGGTGTTCTTTGTCTTAACAGGTGATTTACTAGTTATATGAGACCATCAATCTAAAAAGGAAGAACTTAATCCATGATGTACAGTTTGCATACATTACCACATATACTGCAAAGTAAACTAAAATCTGAGATGCAACCTATCTTATTGAGCATATTATCACCTATCAGCATACATATGTAAACTACCATTTAGCTAACTTATATTGATATACACTAGGCATACAAGCTGCTTCGATTGTCAACACAAGAATGAAAATTATCATACAATACATGATATCTAATATAACAATATATGTATGAAAATCAACTTCAAGTCTTTTCCTTTTTTGCATTCATGCTCAATGTTCCAATTACATTTGATAGTGCCTTGGTTGTGTACCTGATGTAGAGGAACAGAAGAAGAAGGAAAAAGATCAGCTGAGTAGCACACAGCAAACAACAGCAACAGCAGATTCACAGCAACAACACAGCAACAAACAACCAGCCAATAATGGTGAAGCTCAGCAAGGAGTCGAGCAACAAATAACAATCCCAGAAAAAGAATAGAGTAGGAAACAACAGCCCAGAATGTTGAATGTAACAGCAACAGAAATCCAAAGACCACAAGAAAGCTTGGCAAACAACAGGAAAAGCAAAACCCCACAGAAAACCTGATCAAACTGGACTCTTGCACAGTTTCTTCTAGACAATACTCATTCACAATGTTCTGAAATTTATTTCTGTTTTTCCTTTTCAGTTTTCTTACTCCCAAGATCTCTCCAGACTCAAAAAAATCAACCCCCTTTCTAATGGAAGGTCTGCCTCTTTTATAGCCTAACCTTCACACTTTACAGTCTGTTTTTCAACTCAAAATTGCCCCCCTCGTTGTTTTTCCACTCACTTCTTTTAAATAAACAAAACTCCCATCAAATCCCTGACAGCCCCTCTCTCTTTTGTTGTTAAAATGTACTAATCACTTGTTTATTTAACCAAAGTATGGGCAGTAGGAATATAATCTGACAGCACATGCTGTCCAATTATTTTAATTCCTTAAAGCTAACCATACACATGCTGCCCACGGTCTAAACCAAATGGCATCGTGTTTTTAAAATTAAAGTCTGAATCTGCCATTATAACCTTTCCCCTAGATGTTCTTTAATTCAATTTGAACAAAATCAATAAGCAATACAATTCAGTTCCTAATGGGACTCAAATACGATCACAGCAGAAATAAGCAATACGAATCAAGTTGTTACCATTAACGATTGAAACTAATTGACGACATATATCGACTCGACTATATTAATCGTAACACATAACAATCAATCGTTCATATAAACAACACGTATAGAGTCCCGAATGACTTCAGACAAATTTGTTCAAACACTGGGAACTTATATGAATTAAACTCGTTTGACGACTAATCTAATTGATGAGCATGCATATCACAGGGTATATTCAGAACACAAACAGAAGACAATTGACCAAATAAAAAGGCCTTTAACAGAGATGGAAGAAATCCGAATGAAAAATAACAAAATAACAAACAAGCACAACGAAACATGCTGACAACTTAATTAGAACTAAAACAAAAGAAAGGAAAACTTACCAAAAGAGTTTGAAATCAAAATGACCCAAATCTGACTCAACTTCGAACTCTTGAGGCCGAACAAACTTTAATCAGGGTGTTCTCACATGAGAACACCTTGATTAAGGTCTATTAGACCTCAAACCCTTGTTAAGACCGGCCGGATTCCAAGGCTATTAGTGTTCTAGGTTTTGGATCTCCAGATCTGATTTTTAGGGGGTTGTGGGTAGATTCGGACCAAACCAAGCTTGGTTTGGTCACGAGGAAGGTCAGGGGAGTGTCTGAAGATGGTGAGGTTTGGTATAGATCGAGTTTTGTCTCGAATCTTCAAATCCAGATTCGAGACGATAGGAGGTGATTCGAGGTTCGTGGTTAGTGGATTCGTGTTCAGGGTGGTTGGATGCTTTAGGGGTGTGAAGGGGGTGGTCACCAGCGTTCGTGCCGCCGGCTTTAGGTGAAAGGGAAACTAGGGCGGCGTTAGGGTTTGGGGGTTTCAGGGTTCGGGGAAGGAGATGACTGAAGGGGGGGTTCGGATAGGGGGCGTGGGGTGAAGGGTTGAGTTTATATATGGTCTAGGGATTTAGATCCTGGCCGTCGGATCAAATGAGGTCTATGGCCAGGATCTATCCACTTAGGGAAGACGGTGTCGTTTGGGTTTTGGTAGTGGGTGAGGCCGGGTAAGGCTGGATCGGGTCAAAACTGGACGGGTTTAGGGGGAAAGCCGGGGTCCGTTGGATCAAGGGGTTGAACGGCTCAGATCAAACGCCTAAGACGACGTCGTTTAGGGTTGAATGAGTGGATTGATCAAGACCGTTTGTTTGAATCAGATCAACGGCTCTAATAAGGATGCTGATACGGCGTCGTTTGAATCAACGTTTGGGCAGGCCGGATTTGGACTGGGTCTGAGTGCCGGTTTTCCTTTTTGTTTCAATTTTTGGGCCCAAATCGATTTTAATCCCTCACTCTTTTGCTTTCTTTTTTTCTCTTTTTTTTTTCTTTTAAACAAAAAATAAAATAATGAAATTAACATCAACAATAATGTAACATTCCCACACAATTATCACGAAAATATTTAAGTAAGTTAAATCACAACCTAGAACGAACGACGCACATATATTTATATTTTTGAATTTTCTTTTAACGACACATATATTTTTTTGTATTTTTGTTTGATAATGACTAGATGCAAAATGGACAGACCCACAAACGACTAACAACACATGTCACGGAAAGATCGAAAAATTGTACAGCGAAGCCATTTGTCACTATTTTTATTTTCTTTTGGAGCGATTGTCCGTGAAGCAAAAATCACGTGCTTACAACAGCCACCATTTTTGCTAAGTTCTCACGATCTCTATCTTTGTTATATTTGCGTAAAACATGACCAGAAGCAGGGTCAAGTTGTTGTTGAATTTGATTAGAACCAGATCCGCTATGAGTGTCAGTACTGATGGTAGGATCTATAATTTTTCTGCTTCTATGTTAGCTTGTATCCATAAAGATTTGTGATCCCTTATTAAGTGTCTACTTAAACCCCCCGTCCCACCACTTGTTGTGTGTGCAAATACTTGCTTACATTTTTCACATATAGCACGATGATTGACTTTATCATGTCTAAAAAATTTCCATACAAGTGATGTTTTGGGACGTTCAGCCTTAGGCTTATAGGGGGTACAGGGGGTAAAGCTCCAGACTGAGATTGACTCTGAGTTGGAGCTTGTGTTGCGGGACTAGTGGGTGTTTCATCTAATTCTTCTTCCTCATTTTCTTCATCCTCAGTTTCTTCATCCTCAAAAAAAATATCATTGCCAAATTGTCTTTGTAAAGTTTCATGATCTAATTGTTCTCCGACATGAACATCATAAAATGTGGAGGGTTGGGAAAATGAAGTTTCATCAACATGAGTCATTTCATCAATATACTTTCTAATTCTAGGTCTAGGAGAAGGGTTAGGATTAGGATTACTACTACTTTCACCTTTACTATTTTTTTACTGCTTTTTTAAAAAATACCAAATACAATTTTAGGTGCCATAATTTAAATACGAAATTAAATTAAAAAAACTAACACAAATATTAAACACACAAATAAAATACGAAAATTAACACGTAAAGTAAACACAAAAATTAAGCACTAAAATAATACGCAAAAATTATATATTAAAATTAGGAGATGGAACGAGTGCACCGTGATTAAATATTGAAACTTGAAGAAATTGCCCAAAATATTGCTCCAAATACTTGACGAATTAATTTGAAGCTTGAAAGTTGCTCCAAAAAAGTTGCCCAAATACTTGAAAGTTATCACTTGATAGTTGATACTTGATAGTAACAAAATTGAGAGAATAATATAGAATATAGATAGAATATTAGAATGTAAGAGATTTGAGAGAGAAGGTTGATTTTTTGTGGGAAAAAATGAAGAAGAATAGGGGTATTTATAGTAGAAAATAGGGCCAAAGTATAATTTAATATACTTAGGGGTTATATTAAAAGTTTGGGGGGTTAGGGGGTGTTTCGGGGGGTAGGGACTGTTTGGACCATTGGCAACGACTATTTTTGCAATTTAAGTCGTTGCCCAATGGCTAGTTTTTTTTTAAAAAAAACAACTGGAGGGACGGGACGGGACCGGGACGGGATGCGAGACGGGACAGGACAGGACGCGAGACGGGACGGGACGTCCCGTCCCGTTGGACAGCCATACTATGAACTAGGGATTATGAAATCAATTATCCGACCATAACAACTTGAAACAAATATTAGAATTACTCTCACCGACTCATAAGAAATGAGCTTGAAGCATTAGAATTGCCTTCTTGAAGCTTTTCCTTAAAAATCCAATGTTTGGAAAATTTGGTGTTCTTGAACAACTTGGAAGATTTCTAGGAATTTCAAAGATTGAATGATGTTAATACTAGTGTTAATAGGATGTTATTAACTTAAAATATCGAAAAAAACTCATCGTGTATTCTTTAGTCCCCAAGGTCGAATCCACCATGAAAGAACCAATCCCTAGCTCAAGAAAGCCTCCAAAAATAGTCGCTGCCCGACTGCCTTATATAGGCACATGTGCTTTAGCGAATTGTACCTTGTGTTGTGCAGGTTGTACCTCATTTTACAAGTTTTTCCCTGTTGGACACCTTTTACTAAAACGTCCATAACTCCTTGTAGAAATATACAAATGATGTGCGGTTTAAAGAATTAAAAACTAAACTCGAAGATATTTCATTTGATAGGTTGTCCACTATATAACTTCTTATACATTCTGAGATATAAGCTTCCAAAGTTGGCTCCATGCATCAGAAATTTCTGGCGAAACTGCTTTACCAGCCTTTATTCAATCGACCATAACTTTCTGTACAAATATCCAAATGATGAATGGTTATCTTTATAGAAACTAGAGTGCAAGGGAAACAACTTTCATGTTTTATAAATTTTCAGATTCCTTATATATTGCAAGATATGAGCTCCCAAAGTCAGCTCTGCGATTGCACCAATGCTGTCCAAAAACAGCTTCTGTAGTAGAAAATGCAGCAGCTCCTATTGTCTGAAATCCATCCCGTTAACCTTCTGAAATCCATCCGAGGCCCTAGGGACCTTAATCAATTATACAAACATGTCCCAAAATACAATACGAACTTAATCGAGGCTTCAAATCACGTCAAACAAAGTCAAAACTACGAATCGCGCATCGAATCGAATTATGAGTTTTCAAATCTTCCAACTTTTATATTTTGCACCGAAACATATCAAATCAATTAGAAATGACTTTAAATTTTGCACATAAGTCAATTCGACATTACGGACCTACTCCAACTTCCAGAATCGAAATCTGACCCTGTTATCAAAAAGTCCACTCTTAGTCAAACTTCTCAAAAACCTTCAAATTTCTAACTTTCGCCAAATGACTCCAAAATGACCTACGGACCTCCAAATCCACTTCCGATCATGCTCCCAACACCAAAATCACCACATGGAGATATTCCAAGACTTGGAATCCCCAACGGACATCGATAGCATTGAAATACACTTCAACCTAAATTTATGAAATTCTTCTAAAATGCTAACTTCCACAATAAGCGCTGAAATACTCCCGGTTCATCCAAAACCTTATCCGAGCATACGCCAAAGTCCAAAATCATCATACGAACCTGCTGGAACCTTCAAATCCCGATTTCAAGGTCGTTTACTCAAAAATCCAATCTTAGTCAATTCTTTCAACTTAAAGCTTCTGAAATGAGAATTCACTTTCCAAATCAACTCCGAACTTCTCGGAATTTGATTCTAACCATGCATAAAATTCATAATACTTGAAGTGAAGTTGCTCATTGTCTCAAACTATGAAACGATGCTCTAGAGCTCAAAACGACTGGTTGGGTCGTTACACGCTCAAATAAAGAAGACTGATCGAATGTGTAAGTTAAAACATGATTGGGCTCGGAAACATCCAACCTCATGAACTGATTGGCTAAGGCCTGACATCTAATGCAAGTGGTCTCTCGGTCTCTCACCGACTGGAATGTATGCAAGGCTGCTGGTACTAGCTGACTTCCTACTCAAAACATCGGCCACCATATTGGCCTTCCTGGGATGATACAAGATGGTGATATCATAGTCTTTCAATAGCTCCAACCACCTCCTCTACCTAAAATTGAGCTTATTTTTCTTGAACAAATACTACAAACTCTTATGATCCATGAACACCTCACACGACACGACATATAGATAGTGCCTCCAAATCTTCAACGCTTGAGCAATGCCTACCAGCTCCAAGTCATGAACAGGATAAATCTTCTCGTGACACCGTCTACCATATAATGCCTCATAGGGATCCATTTGGATGCTCGACTGATAATTGTTGTTGTAGGCAATCTCCGCTAACCGAAAGAACTGATCCCAAGAACCTCCAAAGTCAATAACACATGCTCGGAGAATACCCTCCAAAATTGGAATAGTATGCTCAAACTGTCCGTCAGTTTGAGGATGAAATGTTGCGCTCAACTCGACCCGCGTACCCAACTCACGCTGAACTGCCCTCCAAAAATGTGAAGTAAATTGTGTACCTCGATCAGAAATGATAGACACGGGCACACCATGGAGACGAACAATCTCACGAATATAAATCTCTGTCAATCGCTCCGAAGAATAGGAAACCGACACAGGAATGAAATGCGTTGACTTAGTCAGCCTATCCACAATAATCCATACTGCGTCAAACATCCTCTGAGTCTGTGAGAGCCCAACAACGAAGTCCATAGTAATACGCTCCCACTTCCACTCAGGAATCTCAATCTGCTGAAGCAAACCACCAGGTCTTTAATGCTCGTACTTTACTTGTTGACAATTCAAATACCGAGCTACATATGCAACAATATCCTTCTTCATCCTCCTCCACCAATAATGTTGCCGAAAGTCCTGATAAATCTTGGCAGCGTAGAGTACCGGGAACTATGGGCCTCCTCTAGAATCAACTCACGATGTCCATCCATATTAGGCACACAAACTCGACCCTGCATCCTCAAAACTCTGTCTTCTCCAACTGTAACCTGCTTGGCACCACCGCGCTGCATTGTGTCGCAAAGGACAAGAAAATGAGGTTCATCATACTAACAATCTCTGATACACTCAAATAATGAAGACTGAGCGAACGTACAAGCTAGAACATGACTGGGCTCAGAAACATCCAACCTCACTAACTGATTGGCCAAATACTGAACATCAAAAGCAAGTAGTCTCGCACCGACTGGAATATAATCATGGCTGCCCATACTAGCCGACTTCCTACTAAAAGCATCGGCCACTACATTGGCCTTCCTTAGATGATACAAGATGGTGATATCATAGTCCTTTAGTAGCTCCAACCACCTCATCTGCCTCAAATTTAGCTCCTTCTGCTTGAACAAGTGTTGCAAACTCTTGTGATCCGTGAACATATCACATGACAGACCATATAAATAATGCCTCCAAATCTTCAGCGTGTGAACAATGGCTGCTAGCTCCAAATCATGAACTGGGTAATTCTTCTCATGAATCTTCAACTGCCGCAAAGCATATGCAATAACATTTCCATTCTGTATCAACACCGCACCAAGCCCAATACGAGATGCGTGACAATATACTGTATATGGCCCTGAACCTATGGGCAATACTAACATCGGCGCTGTGGTCAAAGTTGTCTTAAGCTTCTGAAAGCTCACATCACACTAGTACGACCACCTGAACGAGGCACCATTTTGGGTCAATCTGGTCATCGGGGTTGCTATGGATGAAAACCCCTCCACAAACCGACGGTAGTAGCCTGCCAAAACCAAGAAACTCTGGATCTCTGTAGCTGATGTGGGTATAGGCCAGTCCTTAACTGCCTCAATCTTCTTAGAATCTACCTAAATACCCTCTGATGATACAATGTGGCCCAAGAAAGCAACTGAACTCAACCAAAATTCACATTTCAAAAACTTAACATATAATTGGTTGTCCCTCAGAGTCTGAAGAACGGCACGAAGATGTTGCTCAAGCTCCTCTCGGCTGCAGGAGTAGATCAAGATATCATCAATGAAAACAATCACAAAGGAATCAAGATAGGGCTTGAACACTCAGTTCATCAAATCCATGAATGTTGTTGGGGCATTTGTCAACCCAAATGACATCAATAGAAACACATAATGCCCGTATCGAGTGTGAAAATCTGTCTTAGAGACATCGGATGCCCTAATACTCAACTGATGGTAGCCAGACCTCAAATCAATCTTCAAAAACACCTTGTCACCCTGAAGCAGATCAAATAAATCATCAATCCTCAGCAATGGATACTTGTTCTTGATGGTGACTTTGTTCAACTGTCGATAGTCTATGCACATCCTCATTAACCCATCCTTATTCTTAACAAATAATACCGGCACACCCCAGGGAGAGACACTAGGTCTAATAAAGCCCTTATCCAACAAATCTTGCAATTGTTCCTTCAATTCTTTCAACTCTAGCGGAGCCATGCGGTATGGCGGAATAGAAATGGGTTGAATGCCCAGAGCCACATCAATACAAAAGTCAATATCCCTGTCGGGTGGCATCCCTGGTAGGTCTGCAGGAAATACCTCTGGAAACTCATGAACAACTAGTACGGAATCCATGGAAGGAGCTTTTGCACTAGAATCGCAAACATAAGCCAAATAAGTCAAACACCCCTTCTCAACCATACGCCGAGCCTTCATATAAGAAATGACCATACTGGTAGAATGACCAGTGGTCCCTCTCTGAGTGATAGGAAGGAAGTTCTCGAGAAATAGCTAAGAGAATTGATCCCAAGTCAGGCAAGCGACCCAGCTGGTCTAGTCAACACAAAATCATTCCACCATCTCTTGGAGGACCCTATCATCTGGAATACATCAAAGTCAACCTACCTCATTGGTCTCTACTATCCCTATGTTTCGCAACACCTCATGGCAGCGGTCAAGATAATCCTGGGGGTCCTCAAAAGCTGCCCCACTCTAATGAACCAGGAAAAGCTTGGTGAACTTATCCAACCTTAACAAAGCCTCAGAAGACATAGATGATCCACTAGCGGCCTGAGACGCAACAACTGGCTGAGCTATTCCTACTGGCTGAGCTGCTGGAGTCTGGAACTGGGGATCCATCTACTCCGGAGTGCGAGTAGCAGGAGTCTGTGCTCCTCCCCCATCCAGAGACATGGCTGGTGCTACAGGAAGTATGCCTACCTGAGTGACACTCTCTATAAGGCCCACTAGACAAACTAGAGCATTTTGGAGTACCAGGGTGGCGATGAACCCCTCTGGGACCTGATCTGGCCCTGCTGGAACGGTCTGGGCCAGAACCTCATCCTCAAACTCTACCTAAGTCTCCGCCGCTGGTGCTGCTGCTCGAGCTTTAGCTGAGCCCTGCCCCAGCCTCGGCCTCTAGCACGGCCTTGGCCTCTGCCCCTAATAGGAGCTACCACTGGGGTCTCCTGCTGCTGGTCGGCTGATGAACGGTACGTGTTCTCACTATCTACAAAGAACAAAGTGGAACTTCAATCAGCATTGAGAAATCAAATCGCACGACAAAAATGAATAGATGTGAAGTTTTCCTAAACTCCATAGCCTCTAGGGGATAAGCACAGACGTCTCCTACCGATTCTTGAGACTCTACCTAACTTGTTCGTGAATTGTGAGACCTAGGAAACCTAATGCTCTAATACCAACTTGTCACGACACGGATTTTCCACCGTCGGGATCGTGATGGTGCATACTCTTGAAAGCTAGCAAGCTGAGAGACACAGTTTTACCATATTAATTATTAACCAGAACATAAATAAATAATAGTTAAAGCAAATAGAGATAAAATACATAAGTGTTATAACAGTTCAACAACTCTAATACATGAGTACCCTAATGATCTAGTGTTACAATCCACGAACGTCTAAGAAATTCTACAAATATAGGTTTAAAAAAATACATCTATTCTCAAAATAGAAAGAGACGGGAAATCCAAGATAGGGGAGAATGGGACTCCACGGTCTGCGAATACCAGCATATCTACCTTGGATCTCCCGTGGACTGAAGAAAGCAACCCAAACTCTACTCACAAGGTCCGACACCGAAATCTGCACAGAAAGTGCAGAGTGCAGTTTCAGTACAACCGAACCCCATGTACTAGTAAGTGTCGAGCCTAACCTCGGCGAAGTAGTAACGAGGCTAGAACACGACAACGATATAAACCTATGACGTTAAATCATATACGAGAAAACAATAATAACAGAAAATTAACAGATAATGATGGGAAGGGAAAACATGTTGCAGGGAATATCAGATTCTGACAGTATTTTAATGGAGAAGCAAAGTAAATACCATATTTGAACCAACAGAGATAATGATATAGTAACACGTGCACGCAATACTCCTTCATGCTTTTGCTCTCATCCTCACCATAAGAAACAACATAAATGGCACGCCATCACTCTTCATGTATTAACTCTCATAATCATGGCACAACATCACCCTTCCTGCATTAGCTCTCAAAATCATGGCACGGTATCACCCTTCATGCATTAACACTCACAGAATATGGCACGGTATCACCCTTCGTGTATTAACACTCACAGAATATGGCACGGAATCACCCTATGTATATTAGCACTCACTCACAATATCATGCACGGTATCACCCTTCGTGCTTTACACTCTTCCTCACCCAAACAGTACAAACAATAATATCCCAGAAAGGGAATCAACAATAACAAATCTCATTTTAACAGTTAACTTCACAAAATAAGTCTCAACTTGAGTCAATACACGGCAATGATCCAATACCAAGAAAATATCATAAGACTTGTTCAACATGGAGAATCATCAATTTAAGCATGAATAGTACGTAATAACAGACACAATGGTCACAGTATAAGACTCACTTACATGCTCAACATCAACGTATAGATATTCGTCACCACACCTATACGTCGTACTCAATACTAACACATAGAAAATAGGACAACAACACATATTCCCTCAAGCTTAGGTTAGACCAAATACTTACCCCGATTCCATGGCCAAAATCAAGCCTCAATTACCACTTTACCTCAAGGCTACACCTCCAATCCACTTGTATCTAGTCATAATTAACTTAATAACATAAATAAATGCTAAAGAACTCAATTCCAATGCTTAATTTTAGGTTTCCCACCATTTTTCCCAAAAGGTCAAAAACTGAAGATCGACCAGATTGACCAACTAAGAAAGGAGATGGACGAGATCCAAGTCATGGCCGATGGGTGGAAGAGTTTCATGGATCTGCTAGCCTCGGAGAAGGAAACCGCTTAGGAAAAGCTGTCTTCGATGGAGGTACAGCTTCGGGTGGCGAAGGAGAATGCTAATAAATAGGCTTAACTAAATGAAAATCTTCGAGCATAACTAAGCTCGACCGATGTATAACGGGATACCCTTGGTAAAGAGTTCGAAGAAACAAGGTCCAAGCTGGAGACAACCTCTGCCAATGCCAATGAGATGGTGACCCAGTACAAGGCCGATGTTGAAATAGTTGAGGCCCGCTTGAAAACCAATGCCGAATATGTGAAGTGGTTGTCTTAAAGGGAGACTCTCGAAGAGATACATGCCCGAGGCTTATACCTATCGGCAAAGATCGAGGAGGCTAAAAACCTTGAGGCCTAGGCGAAGAAACTATCCGAGTCCGAAGGTGCGGAGGGCTCCGAACGATCCGAATGCCCCGATAATTCTGGTGATGAATCAGGCTCATATGAAGATCAAGCGTGAATGCCTTAGAATATTTTAGTTTTTGTGTACATAATTTTTTGTTTATTTTGGGGCCGTTTTGTTGGGCCTTTGTAAAAATATTCCGAAATATATAAAAGAAATCCTCTTTGGCAATTTCGAGTCTTTACTTTTTTAGCACCTTTTAATAATTTTCATTCTTGCATATATTTTTGATGCCTTAGCATAGAATCGAATGTAGTAATAAGACGTTTGCTTTTTGGAAGCCCGAACAAAGCCTGAATTCGATGCAACTTTGTTTGCTCGAGGCTTTGAAAACTCGTAGTAACCAAAAGTTTTCCCAAGATGCTTAAGTGTTTTTAGGCGATGCTTTGCTGAGGATAACCTTATTGCAGGTTTTAAATTTTTATGAAGGCTTTATGTTTTGATTATGGACTTTGGACGTCTCTGAATCGTTATTTAGGGTCGACGTGGTCTTTTAGGTTTAGGCACTACCTAATAGGTTTTGTGCCTCCGGATTTGATAGCCCAAGTCCCGAACTTATTTTTAGATGACAGTCCTCGAGTGGGGGTAGCCCTTGGGCTTGATAGTTCCCGAATAGGGATAGCCTTAGGCTCGAGTAGGGGTAGCCCTCGGGCTTGACAGTACCCGAATAAAGATATCTCTTAGGCTCGATGCTTTAATAGGCAGCAATATATAATATTAAGGTGGAGACTTTCTTTCATTTCTGTGTGTAAAATACATGATAGAAATCGTGTAAATGCTTGTATTATGACTAAGGTGACCTACGAGGTCAAGGTTCACTTAACCATTCGGCCGTTACAATAAATCTTACCCATCGAGCCTAAGTTGTTCAAGTACAAAGTTTCCTTCTTTCCTTACTAAGAAACTTGCTTGAGTGTGATGGATCATAATATTCGAGTCAATCTTGAGAGGGCTCGGATATTGTTGATGAGACCACTGACTCTAATTTAAAACTGGTCTTCGATTCTAAGTTAGCATGATTTACTATTGACTCATTAAAAACCTTGCTGGAAAACCCATTTGGTACAAAATTGGTTCAAGTTTACTAAGAGATAACACATGACATGATAAACTTGCACATTTTTCGTTGGTTGTCGCCTACAAGTGTTAGTTCAATTCATAATATTATAAAAAGGTGAATGAGATCGTACCTTAGCAGTAGTACCGCTTCAAGTGTGGCACATTCCAGTTGTTCGATAGTTGTGCATTGTTTCCTGCTTTGAGTTTGTACGAGCCTTTACCAGTAATGTTGTTGACTTGATATGGTCCTTCGTAATTCATCCCCAGTTTCCCTTGGTTCGGGTTCCAGGTGTGCAGTGTTACTTTTATTAACACCAAGTCCCAGATATTGAGGTATCAGAGGTTGGCTCTAAGGTTGTAATACCTTTCTATCCGCTAATTCTGGGCGGCCAACTGGACTAAGGCGGCCTTGCACCTTTCATCCAATAGTTCCAGGCTCGTGCTCACGGCCTCACCATTTTATTCTTCCATCGCATATTGGAACTTAAGGCTAAGTTCTCCCACTTCAACCGGTATTATTGTTACACCCTATGTTTTTGTACGTGAAAGTACGCCATAAGTAAATTGATGAAAGCTCGGAAATGAGATATTAAATCCTACATTTTCGTACTTTAAAGTTTCATCGTAAGTTAAACGATATAAGTTCGGGAATGATATTATTTTGAGATTATAAGCATTATGTTATTTCAAACAAGTGATGAGTAAATTCGTGAAGGTGAGAGGGTAAGCAAATCGAAGAAAATGAATTTCGTCAAAGTATATAAAGTATATAATTCTTAACTGGAACGTCAGGAAATGATGATTAATATTGTACTATCAGGAAACCAATTATATACTTTAAAGTATATAATTCTTAACTGGCACTAGTCCACACAAGGTACCACATAACCATGATAGTAAAGTATATAAAGTGTGTTAAAAGTGAGTAGTATTTTAAGTAATTTGAGATAATTCTTAACTATGTGGATAATTGGTTAATTATGAATTAGTGGAAGATTAATTAAGATATTTGGATAATACTAAAGACCCCCAACGTGGCAGCAAGTTGAGTCTTAATCAAGCCAAAATTGTGACTCTTTGGCTTAGATTGCAAGGTGGCAAGACTTGAAAGAGTATTTGGCCAACTAAGCCACAAGTGGGGCCCACACCCACTAATACAAAAGCCTTCTTAAAATTCACCATATGCAGAAGTCTCACACTTTCTTACGGATGAAAAAGCTTCAAGCAAAGATCATGTTCTTCAATAGTAACGTGAGTTACTTCAAACAATTCATGCGATATTGTGTCTTAGCAACGTGAGATTTTACAATTTTAAGGGAGTACGGTGCAATCTTTCTCAAGAATATTATACGGATTTTCCCCTGCTTCGATCCGCCGTTACATATTTTGCCGCAATTAACGTGCGTTAGAGGAATTGTCAAGCGAATCGATTCAAGTATGTCAAGGCTATCCCTTCTTTCTTTTTGGCATGATACATACGATACAAATGAAATGAGAAAATGTACAACTTCCATAAATGACTCTATTCGTAGAAATGCTAGAGATGCCTATGTTCTTGATTCTCCATGTGTCCTATTATTTTATCATTTGTTCATGGGTCTCAGAAAATATGTAAGTTCATAAAGTTTACTTCATGATATTAATCAAAGGCATAATAGTCTTATGATATTCTAAAAGATTTTATTGACTTACTTCTCATGCATTACATTCATGTACATTGACCCATGACCATATGACATTATATACGCGTGTATATATATGTATATGGGATTTGGGAATATGGGATATGGAAAAAGGTTACGCTATTATATACACGCCATCACCTGATCAGCTGGTATACGTTGATGATTTGCCCACAGTGGCCGAGATGATATTATTGGATGCCCTCATAGGCTTGACGATGTTATGAATACATGTACCTATGCACGACATAACATTCATACGCATATGCATGACATTATAAGCATTTCATGATTTACAGAGTTATCCAGACTTACATGTTGAGTCATTTACTCCATGTTTCTTCCATGTCTTTTATATACTTATTTATATGCCTTACATACTCGGTACATTATTCGTACTGACTTCCCTTTTGCCTCGGGACGCTGCATTTCATGCCTACAGGTCCTGATAGACAGGCTGAGATTCCTCCAAGTAGGCTATCAGTTCAGCAGAAGGTGTTGGTGCGCTCCATTTGCTTTGGAGTTGTTTATGTGGTCAGTATGATTAGGACATGTATTGATTAGTATGGCAGGGCCCTGTCCCTACCTTTATAACATTTATGTACTCTTAGAGGCTTGTAGACATATGTCGTGTACGTAAAAGATTGTACGGCCTTGTCGGCCTATGTTCAGTGTACAAGTGATCATTTTGGCCTTATAGGCCAGTATGTCATATGTATAAGTTTGTATTCCCTCATGCTTTACTTCGTCTTATTTACCTATGATAGAATGATACAAAAAATACGTTACGTTGGTACTCAGTTGAGTAAGGTACTGGGTGCCTGTCGCAACCCATCGGTTTGGGTCGTGACAATTATTGCTCTGGCACCATAGATCAATGAAAACGAAGTGGCCCCGGTACTAGATTTTGAGGTTGTACGAAATGCCCACAAGACTTCAGCTAGAATTTCCTTCCATTTCCCTTTGGCACCAGTCAACCTTTTCTTTAGGTTTTGAAGTATGGTCTTGTTTGTTGATTCCACCTGCCCATTCCCACTAGGGTGATAGAGTGTTGACAAGATCTTTTTGATCTTATGGTCTTCGAAAAATTTGTGTTCTTTGCTACTGATGAACTATTTTCGTGATCATATACTATCTCGGTCAGTATCCCGAACCGGCATATTAAGTGGTCCCAAATAAAGTCATCGACTTCTTTTTCCCGGACCTTCTCGAACACTTGAGCTTTGACCCACATAGGAAAACAATAAATCATAAATAGTATGAATTGAGCCTTACCAGGTGCCCACAGAAAGGGACCGACAATGTCCATTCCCCGCTTCATGAACGGCTAAGAAGACAAGACTGAATGTAGTATCTTTTCAGGTTGATGGATCATCGGTACATTCCTCTGATATCCGCCGCATTTTCGTTCAAAGTCCTTTGTATCTTTCTCCATGTTGATCTAGTAATAGCCCGCTCTAATTATCTTATGAACCAAAGATTCTATCCCCGAATGGTTTTCGCAAGTGCCTTCGTGAACTTCACTTAAAACAAATTTGGTATCTCCCATCCCCAAGCATATGTCGAGCGGGCCATCGAACGTTCTTATGAACAAAGTACCTTCGGATAGGCTGAATCGGCCGCCTTCGTTCGCAGAGCTCTCGATTCTTTAGGATCCGAGGGAAACCTCCCAGTCTTTAAGTAGTCTATATACTTGTTTCTCTAATCCCATACTAAACTTGTTGAGTTTATTTCGGCATGGCTCCACTACCGATTTCATGAGTTGTACGATCGTTCCTGAGCTGAATTCATCGTTATCAACCAATGACCTCAAGTTAGACAAAGTATCGGCCTTGCTATTTTGATCTCAGGGTACGTGTTATAGGGTCCATTCTTTGAACCAATGCAGCGTTACCTGCAGTTTGTCTAAATACCTTCGCATTTGTTCCTCTTTTACTTCAAACGTTCCATTGACTTGATTTATCACAAGGAGGGAATTGCACTTAGCCTCGACCACCTTGGCCCCTAGGCTTTTATCCAATTCGAGACCTGCAATTATGGCCTCATACCCAGCCTCATTGTTAGTCAATTTTACTATTATAATAGATTGCCTAACTAGGTTTCCTATAGGTAGCTTCAACACGATGTTGATTCTGGACCCCTATGCATTGAGGCACCATCTGTAAAGAGGGTCAGATTCCCAAGGAAGTCTTCGAGGTCAATAACAATTCCTTTTCAACTTTGGGTATTAAGGCCGGCATAAAGTCGGCCACGAAGTTTGCCAAATTTTGTGATTTGATAACGGTTCAGGGTCGATATTCGATATCTTACCCGCTAATTTCTATGACCCATTTGGCCAGCTAGCCCAAGAGCTCGGGTTTATGCATTATATTCTTTAATGGGTAAGAAGTTACGACGCATATGGGGTGACATTGAAAGTACGGTTTCAACTTTCTAGAGGCACTTAGCAAAGCGAGCACCAATTTCTCTAGGTGAGGATACCTTGTTTCGACCTCGCCTAGAGTTCTACTAGCATAATAAATAGGAAATTGCATACCTTACTCTTCCTTGACTAGGACTCCACTTATCGCCACTTCGAATACTGCCAAATAAAGGTATAGTCGTTCATCCGCCTTCGGAGTATGGAGTAGGGGTGGATTCGAAAGGTATCATTTGAGTTCTCCCAAGGCTTTGCTAGCACTCCGGGGTCCAAGAAAATTTATTCTTCATCTTCAATAGTGAGAAGAATCAATGGCTTTTGTCCGAGGACCTCGACCCAGGGCAGCTATATGCCCGGTTAGCCTCGAAACAGCCTTAACACTATCCACCATGGTGATATCTTCTATGGCTTTGATTTTATCGAGGTTAATCTCAATCCCTCGGTTGGATACCATGAACTCGAGGAATTTTCCGAATACGACCCCGAAGGCACATTTTTACCGGTTGAGCTTCATACTGTATCACCTTAATATGTCGAAGGTTTTCTGCAAATGTTTCATATGGTCCTCTTCTTGCAGGGACTTAATTAGCATGTCATCAATATAAACCTCCATTGATTTTCCTATTTGTTCTTCAAACATCCGATTTACTAGGCATTGATAAGTTGCAGCGGAGTTCTTTATTCCGAATGGCATTACATTATAGCAGTAGGTGCCGAATTTAGCGATAAAGGAAGTTTTTTCTTGATTGCCCAGGTCCATCCGGATTTGTTTGTACCCGGAGTAGGCTTCGAGAAAGCTGAGTATCTCGTGCCGACCGTTGCATCGATCATGCGATCAATGTTAGGCAAAGAAAAAAAGTCCTTAGGGCACGCCTTGTTCAAATCTTTATAATCTATACATATTCTTAACTTATTCCCATTTCTAGGTACTACCACTACATTAGCTAACCAATTTGGGTACTTAACTTGCCGAATGGAACCTATTTTAAGGAGTTTGGATACCTCGTCTTTGATGAATGCATGCTTGACTTCGGACTGAGGCCTCCTCTTCTATTTAGCTGGGTGGAACTTCGGATACAACCTGAGCTTATGAGTGGTTATTTATAGTGGGATCCCTATCATATCAAGGTTGGACCAAGCGAAACAATCAATGTTAGCTATAAGGAATTCAATGAATTTTTTCCTTAGCTCGGGAGTTAACCCCGTGCCCAGGTAAACCTTTCGATCTGGCAAGAGTTCGATCAATATAACTTGCTCCAGCTCCTCAATAGTTGATTTTTTGGCATTGGAATCATCAAGGGTGATGAACGATCTAGGGATTTCGTAATCATCATCCTCGTATGCTTCTTGCTTTTCCGGTTTGGTCGGGCCGGTATCGGTGATTGCTATTTAGCTTCTTCCTTCCTAGTCAACTCCGTGTTATTTAATGTCGATAGTGTGGACACCAGAATCACCTCATTGACAGCGAACATTTCTTTTGCAGTCGACTGTTCTCCAAAAATCATCTTGATCCCTCCCAGTGTGGGGAACTTCAGTGCCTGGTGTAGCGTCGAGGGTATTAGCCTCATGTTATGAATCCATGGCCTTCCAAATAGAGCATTATATCTCATATCCCCTTCAATCACATAGAACTTTATTTCCTGAATGGTCTCGGTGGTCTTTATCAGGAGGGTTATCTCTTCTTTAGTAGTTTCGCACGCCATATTGAATCTGTTTAAAACTCGGACTACATGCACTATTTGGTCTTGTAAACCCAACTGCTCTACGACCCTCGATCTGATGATATTGGCCGACTACCTAGATCAATTAACACACGCTTAACTCGAGATTTATTTATGAGTACATATATTACCAGTGCATCATTATGCGGTTGCACGATGCCTTCCGCGTCCTCATCGTTCAAAAAGATGGTTCCCTCCGGTATATAATCTCGAGTTCGTTTTTCCCTTATGATGGATACCTTAGTTCACTTTAGCATTGCTCCATGGGGGACGTCAACTCCACCAATGATCATATTAATGATGTGTTGAGGTTCCTCTTGTTCGGTCTATTTGTTGGAGTCCCTATTCCTAAAGTGATTTTTAGTTCGATCACTTAGTAACTTCGGAGGTGCTCGTTATTGAATAATCGGGCGACTTCTTCTCTTAGTTATCGGCAGTCCTCGGTCATGTAGCCATGAGTGCCATGGTACTTACACATCAGGTTAAGGTCTCTTTTAGTAGGGTCGAATTGCAATGGTCGAGGCCTCTTGGTATCTTTGATGTGCCCGATGGCAGATACGATGCTGGCACCATCGATATTGAAGTTATATTCCAATAATCTCGGTGCCTCCTTGGACCTGGGTGGCCTATCGAAATCATGTTTGCTCTTGAGTCCCCGTTTGTTGTGGTCCCGATCATTCCTTTTTTCATTTTTTGCAGGGTTATGCCCGGATCCGCTACCCTTTCGATCTTCGCTATACTGTTGATACCTATTTCTATTCGGTCTTGGTTCATGATCGACGAATCTCTTAGACCTTATTAGTTCTGATGGGATAAATGGACCCGGAGGGGGGTCCAAGCTGATCGTCCTCGACTCTGATCTTTGGTTGGTACTTGTTATGGACGTCAGCCCAAGTTACCGCTGGGTATTTAATCAAATTATGTTTCAGCTGATGTGATGCCAATGAGCTTATGGGGTTGAGTCCTTGAGTGAATGGCTGAACGGCCCAATCGTCTGCAACCGAAGGCAGATCCATTCGTTCCATTTGAAACCTCGACACGAATTCACTGAGCATTTCATTATCTCTTTGTTTTACTTTGAAAATGTCTGATTTCCTGGTTTCGACCTTGATGGCCCCTGCGTGCCCTTTTATAAAGGCATCTGCAAGCATAGCAAAATGAGTCAATAGAAATAGGGGGTAAGTTGTGATACCATATCATTGCTCCCTTTGACAGGGTTTCTCCAAGCTTTTTCAGCAAAACCGACTCGATTTCGTCATCTTTTAAGTCATTTCCCTTGATGGCACATGTGTAAGAGGTCACGTGTTCGTTTGGATTTGTGGTTCCATTATACTTCAAAATTTCGGGCATACAGAACTTCTTCGAGATTGGCTTCGGTGTTGCGCTCAGGGGGAAAGGTTTTTGGATAAATTTCTTAGAATTCTGGCCTTTTAATATCGGGGGTACTCCTGGAATTTGATCAACTCTGGAGTTATAGTCTCCAATTTTTGTCGCTGGATTTGATTTTCTTCTTTCCCGATTCCACCGGCTTTGTCTGTTCCTCTAGCATCTTTATTATTTCGGGGTTGGTCCTGGGCTCAACTTCACCCAGCCTTCCCGTAACTTGTTTATTTCTTCGGGTATTTTCCCAGGATGGTTCGGGCTCAACTCTACTAGGGGTGCGGCTTTGGTTCTGCAACTGGGCTATCGTCGCTTGTTGAGCTTGTAACATTTTGAAGATCACTCACATATTGATATCGTCACCTTCACCATCGTGTGTACCCCCGATCTGTTGATCGGGCTCCTCCGCGAACGCTGTTCTCGGGGTCGGTCGACAGGTTTACATCGATTGGGTCTGCAACTAGGACTTTATTGGGGTCAACAAGGGGCACCTCGTTGCTAGGTACTATATTGTTGTTTTCGCCATAATGGCTAGACTCATCACCAACTTTCAATTAAGCAGATTGAGAGCTTGACATTCTTAAGTTGACCTGAAAATAAAATCTCAAAGAACAAACGTAAACAGAGTGCGTTATGAAAATTTGTATCAAATTACTACTATTATCCTTAGCCCCACGGTGGGCGACAAACTGTTCACCCTTAAAAACGAATAAGAATTGAATTTGTATGCGGTTTTAAGGATATGTGGGTTAACTCGATATAAGTGATTAATGACGTTAGATAAGTAAATAAAAAATAGAGTAAATAACCAAACCAATGTTAATAGCGAATCCGGGCACGGTTAAAAGCTTAACGTGAGCTCAGCTTCGGTTCCGAACCAATGCTAAGGACTTATGGACCAAGAACTTTGAACAATCATTTAGAAACAGAGAAAATCATATGTATATTGCCTTGATATGCGTGTTATAATATCCTAATGAATGATCAGCTTCCCCTTTATATAGTAGGGGAATTTTACCCTAAGTACAGTTCTAAAAAAATGTAAAAATCTTCGTTTTCGCTAATCACTGATTTACAGCTGATACGGACCGAGATTCATACCGTAATATCCAGTTGGGCACAGTTATCACGGCCCCTTATTAATCGTGTGCGGTCGTTTGGCGATGCTTTTCGATGTCTTGTTATTCGAATCAGGTCCGAGGGCATGATCTCGATGGCTCGTGGGGCAGGTGTTTTGTTCGGGCTTTGATACGGGCGGTCCTCGGCTTCGATTTCGACTATATACAGTTATGTCCTCTCTTTGTTCGCCCCACCAGAAAATCGAGATGCTCGTTACCCCGGTTTTATCCGTATACACATAGAATTTGATTAATTAGTCGTATGCCTCACTCCATTAGAACTGCTTATAAGGAAAAAAGGATTAAACAACAAAGAATGTACTTAAGAGAAGATAAACTTCTGAATGTTATGATAAAAATCAAAATATGGTGGATGTCTACTCTTCCTCCATGATCTTTCTCTTAAATGGTTAATGACATATTCAATGACATATTTTCTATGTTCAATGACATATTCCATGACATATTTTCTTCACTTTTCATGCCTATATAAAGGCCTTGTAATAGATAGGAAAATACACACAATTGAAGAAGAAAATCTCTTCCTTCTCTCTATCTCTATTTCTTGTTCATGTTTTACTAAATTGCTTTTATTTCATAACACGTTATCAGCACGAGTCTCTAACCAATTGTATATATACCTACAAAAAAATTTCCTACATCCGAAAAAATTACAATTAGAAGCTATACATATCATCACATGGTTAAATGTAAAGAGAAACTACATATGGTAAGTAATGAAATGTAAGAAGGTATGATTATCTTATACTTGTCATTCCTTTAAAATCTCATATGCACACAACTTCGTACTACACATGTATTGCATAAGCACATATTAATATTACATCTTTTATATCACATGAATGGAATAAAATTTTCGAAGTTCTATATGTGAAAATCATAGTAGCATTTAATTGTTGATATGATGCATGTCATGGTAACCAAAGATATTTTATATAAATTGTCCTATGCATATTTATGTGTTAACTATCTTTAATCTGTCTTGCCGCTTTAAACATTTTTTTTTACTTGGATGAATATTTTTTTTTCCTTTTGGATTTTTACACTTGCATATAGCACCAAAAAAAAGGAATAAAAAATAAAATAAAATTGGTCATACTGATTAAAAGCATAAATCATCTTGGAGAAAACAAGAAATACTTCACATCTTTATCTAGGTTGATTAATTACTTCTTTGAAGTTTGGAAAACAAATCAGCTATTGAGAAAGTATACTTCATAATTTATGGTTGTATCATTTGAAAGCAATCAATGATTAGTATGACTACTAGAAGAGGTATTTTTGAGTATCCATGACCTACTTGATGCTTGCTACTGACTTACCATTTTTAAGTATTTTATATGAATGATGCACAAGCTACAACTGGTAAGTTGTGACCTATAATGTCACTTTTCAGGTAATATAAATGTTGAATTTATGTATTAGTACTATATATATGTATTGTTACCTATATGGTGTATTTTTGATAAATTTATTCACTAATTTCTTGGATGAATTGAGTGAAGGAAAGTCATGGCATTTAATCAAATCTAATAGGTAGGGTATACCCCGAAAACAACAATATTTTTGAGAGAGACTCAATAAATATTATGACAATGATTTTATGATTTTTTTAAACTCTAATAGAATTTAAAAGAAATATTCTAACTACAAACGGTTGTATTTCATATAGATGCTACAAATGATTAATAAAGCTTTACGCTGATTTGAGATTTGTACATTTATTTAACAAAGCAAATTTGATTTGCTAAGATGCAAATTAGTTGTGTATAACTTTCTTGGCATGTGATTGAAATTAAGTCTTGAGAATGAATCTCAATATTGTTTAGCCTATTATGTCATTGATTGAGGGTAAGACATCGAGATCAAGTCCTGATGCTCCATAATGATAAGAGTTGGGTTTGAGTCCCAATTTATTATGACCTAACATGCCTTTATATTGGTAAGATATTGGGTTTGAGTCCCAATGTACCATATTTATGATATAATGATGACTAAAGAAAAATAATATATTTTTCATGAAAAGACATGAAAATTGTCCCACTTGATTTGCTACATTCTTGAAGTAAATGTGATAGCAGTGCATAATAAGTCTAAATGAAGACAAGTGGTTGAACAATGAACGAGAGCGTTCCAAATAATAATAATCATCACAATGATTATAAAAGGAGAACAACAAGGGTTCTCAAAATAGTCCTTCAAAATGTGAAGACAATGTTTATCATCAAATTGGTATGAAGCACGTCGTTGATTATGATCCATTCCTTGAAGAGAATGTGACTTGTGATAAGCATTGAGAATGTAGACACATTCCTAAAGGTGAATGTGGTAATATGTGATAAAAGTAATGAATAAAGACATGCAAGGCATGATTGGATGAGTACCACACAACTCACCTTTGAGGGAGGTTTGAATGAAATAAAGAGAACAAATATTATTGTGTGGTTACATGAATATGTCATTGGTCTCGTACATGTGATACGCCAAAATATTTTGGCATACCTTATAAAAATTATTAAAGGCAAAATTAAAGCAAGAAATAATTTTACTTATGATAATTTTGACCATGACAATTTATTATGATATAAGTTTCTCCGTGAAGGAGACATTTACCATATGAATGGTATGATAAAAGATCTTGTAGTACAAAAGTTGTTAAGAGCTCCGAAAAAACTAATTTGTTACTACCCAGATGAATAAAATTATTCATGACATTGATATTGTAAAGTCTCAAAAGAAACTTTTTGAATTTCAAATGTATAAGTCAAAGTGGTTGTCAGATTGAGACTATAAATGAAATGAAGATTGAATATCTTCATATTTCTATAATCATACCGGGTAAATATAAAAGGTTACCCGATTTTCTTCCTATTTGAACTACACAAATATAAGCATGATGATGGAATCATATGCCACAAGTAAACTAGAGGTTTACTAAAACAAATATTAATTGGCATGACCGGTTGACCATCTCGGTTCAATTATGATGCGAAAAAATTAATTAAGAATTATATTGACATATATTGAAGAATAGAAGATTCTTCAAGAATTCTCTTGTGCTGCTTATTCTCATGATATACCAGTTAAGGTTGGGATTGAATCCCTTGATTTCTGGAACGAATAAAAGGTGATAAATATATGGGCTCAGTCACCTGCCATGTGGACCGTTTACTAATATATGATTTTTAATAGATGCATCTATTCTATGGTCACATGTGCATTTGTTATCAACTTGCAGTTTGACTTTTGCAAGATTGCTTGCTCAAATTATTAGAGCACAGTTCCAGAATATAAATTATGATGATTTATCTTGATAATACTGGTTTAAATCCAAGTTGATTTAGCAGAAATTGTATGCCTCCAATTATAGCTAAATCATTGGTTATGAGAACAAAACTCCCAAAAATGAAATTTGTATGAGATTTATTATTTAATATACAACAACACTTGTACGCATCTAGCCAAGTTATAAAAATTTCTCCCTATCACAATCGGTTCAGCGTCAGGAACCAAATAATTTCTATATAGAAATATGGATGTGCTATATGAATTAATTATGCCACCAAAATGCACAAAGATGAGTTCCCAAAGATGGTTGGGAAATGTGTTGGTGATTCCAACATTAGGGGGAGAAAATGGGCAGCTGAGAAAGTGATACGTGAAATGAATTATTATGAATACATATAGATCCTCGCACAAGAAAATATAAACTTGAAGTTCAAGTGATAATTCATTTACAAATTATTGCCAGACGCATTTGCTGACCCAAAGCTAAATGTCATATTTCAGCTGCTAATGCTCCAAATAGAATAAAGTCCATGAGGGACAGAGTCTATGGCACGCATGAAGTGTAACAGACCAATCGGTTCCAAAGATAAAACTCCTTGAAGAAGGAGAGGGGCAAATATTTAAAATGGTCATAATAAGGAGGCAAGTGCCCTAGAAGAGCACCACGACATAACACTTCATAAGACCTCATGGGAGAGGCTCAGGTACCTGAAAATAATGAAATAAAGAGATCTCAATAAGTTATGTCGTTATTGGGTAATAATGGAACCGACATAAAATGATTGTCGACAATATTGTTAATATAATGTAGCGCTCAATATGATTAATATTGACGAGGATCTTGAGATCAAATCTATCATGAAATTTGGACGGATAAAAGATTGGCCAAATAAAAAATACGCAATGAAATTGACTTCACTTGAAAAATGTGAAGTCGGACGGATAGTCCAACACCTGAAAGTATAAAGTCAATTGAGGTATAAATGTGTTCTTGTGCGAAAGGTTCAAGTCGATAGACATAAAGACGACTTGTGGCACAAGAAAATTAGTAAATATCCTCGCATTGATTATGGAGACATGTTCTCTTATAGTGGATATAGTCACTTCAGGTTTTAATCTGGCAATATATGAAAAACTTGATATGTGTATAGTGGATATCATTGAAAGATTTAAATTGTCTTGGAGCATATTAAGGTTTCCAAGAAATTTATTAAATAAAGCTTCAAAAATCCTTATACGGATTGAAACAATCAGGGCGCATGTGGTATAATCGCCCGAGAGAGTACTTGTTGAAAGAAAGGGTATAAAAATAATTCAATTTGTACTTGTGTCCTTATAAAAGGATATGGATTTGAATTTGTTATAATCGTCATGTATGTTGATGATTCAAATATCATTAGAACTCCCGGAGAGCTTCCTAAAGCAGTAGACTATTTAAAGAAAGAATTTGAAATGAAAGATCTTGGAAAGACAAAATTTTGTCTTGGTCTACAAATTGAATATATGAAAGATAGAATTTTTGTCCTTCAATCAGCATACACTAAAAAGATTTTAAAGAGCTTCTATGTGGATAAAGCACATCCATTAAGTACCCCGATGGTTGTGAGATTACTCGATATAAATAAAGATCCACTCCGACCTCATGAAAATAATGAAGAGCTTCTTGGTCCTAAAGTACCATATCTTAATGCAATTGGTGCGCTAATATATCTTGCTAACACTACAAGGCATGCCATAACTTTTTCAGTTAATGTCTTAACAAGATATAGCTCTGCTCAAGGAGAAATTGAAATAAAATCAAGCACATATTGCGTTATCTAAGGGGGATTACCAATGTGGGCTTATTTTATGGCAATGATTGCAATACCGATCTTGTTGGTTATGTCGATGTGGAGTATTTATCTGACACACACAAGGCTTGATCTCAAACATGTTATGTGTTTACATGTGTGGCACTGTCATATCTTGGTGATCGACTAAGCAATCAATCGTGGCTACTTCTTCTAATCATGCTGAGATAATTGCTATTCATGAAGCAAGTCGAGAATGTGTATGGTTGAGGTCTACTATACATCTTATTCGAGACAAATGTGGTTTGAAGTGTGATAAACTACCCACAATTTTGTATGAAGAAAATACAACATGCATTGCCCAATTAAAGGGAGGATTCATAAAGGAGTTAGGACAAAGCACATTTCACCTAAATTATTGTTCACACATGATCTTCAAAAGAATGGTGATATTAATGTGCAACGGATCCGTTCAAGTGATAATATGGCTGATTTGTTCACCAAATATCTACCGGCGTCAACCTTCAAGAAACTAGTGTACAAGATTGGGATACGAAGGCTCAACGATGTGAACTGATGATCTCATCAGGGGGAGTTAATACGCGTTGTACTTTTTTTCCCTTACAAGGTTTTGTCCCATTGGGTTTTCCTTGCAAGGTTTTTAACGAGGCAACCAAAAGACGTATTTCTAAATATGTGTACTCTTTTTCCTACATTAGGATTTTTTTCCCATAGGGTTTTTTCCTAATAAGGTTTTAACGAGGCACATTATTTATGGACATCCAAGGGGAGTGTTATGATAAAAATCAAAATATGGTGGATGTCTACTCTTCCTCCATGATCTTTCTCTTAAATGGTTAATGACATATTCAATGACATATTTTCTATGTTCAATGACATATTCCATGACATATTTTCTTCACTTTTCATGTCTATATAAAGGCCTTGTAATAGATAGGAAAATACACACAATTGAAGAAGAAAATCTCTTCCTTCTCTCTATCTCTATTTCTTGTTCGTGTTTTACTAAATTGCTTTTATTTCATAACACTGAAGTTATTACGTGGGTGCTTACATATTTTCACATAAAATAATGTTTAACAAGATCTTAGAAGATTTGAGGATTTCAGCTTATTACAAAAAGTCACTAGTTTGATCTTTGTTTGAATAACTGTTATCGAGTTCGGATATAAGAAGACTTGGCCCCATTTGCAATATAAAAAACTATCTATACATTCAAAATTTATTTATGTCATAAAAGCATAGACTTGAAGATCATTAACTAGCTACTTGTCACAACAAGAAACTTATAAGTTTTAATTTAATAATTCTCTGAGACGTCACAAAAGGTAATGCACGCGTTGAAATTGCGGAAGCGATGGGACTGTTTAACTTTTACTCCTAGTATTTTTCATATAAACGGGCGGATTCAACTTTACGTCTGAACTTAATATTTACGATGTGAACTTAAATTTAGGGGTGTCAATGGATATTTGAAAATCGATTAAACCGATCGAACCGTACTGCATCGAATCAATTTTTAGGTTTCTTTTTAAGAAATCATAGGTTTTTATATAAATCTATAACCGAACCGTATCGATACTGAAGAGAAACCGACATGATTGGGATGGTTTCGAAAAGTCTAATTTTGGTTATACATAATAGAATACCCGAAAAATTGGTATGGTATAAATCTTATAAAATAACCGGTCGAACCGAACCATTAACACCCCTACTTAAATCTATGTGTAAAATTTCAATAAAATTACAATAATTAGTAAATATGAAACCCGTAACTTAGAGAATCATCCCATTTAATTGGCTACTTATTTTTACCGTGAAACTTTCACCTCACTTTGTAATTCTCTCCCCCTTTTCGTATGAGACTCATAAATCACATGCAATTTTCTGCATGTAAGCATCTTTACATCTCTTCCATAATATGCCTTAGCGGCGGCAAAATGGTTTTTAAAAAAATTTGATCCACCCATATTATTCATTAAAAATGGATTGGATAATAAACGGGTCAAATATGGATAATAACCACATTATCCACTTAGAAAATGGATAATCATTGAATAACTAATGGATTTAATTTTGTAAAGCCTCAAATTAGGGTTCCTCAAATTTGGTAGAATACTAATTCTAATAAGTTATGGATAATATGAATATCCATATAATTTTTTATCCGTATTAAATACGGATTGAATCAAATAATTTATTTATTTTTGCTTTACCCGTTTTGACATGATCATATCTAACCCGACCCATCCTTTACCTATTCTAGTCTCATGTCAAAGATATTAGATCTGATTGAACCACTAACTAATAAGCTACATCTGCTACGGGGATTATCGGACAATGTTGCATATTCGCATCAAATAATAATTCAGAATAACAATTCATACTATTACTTTGTTTCAACAAAATGATAAATTTAGCATATGAATATTAATATAATAATGAATGCGAACACTGATTTAAAAAAAAAAATTGAGTATATAAAATCAAATATAGCATATTCACATACTACATAAAAGTTGCTAGGGATCACATTTTGTAACTCAAAAACATTCTAGCTAGTATAGGCGAAAACATCTTATTCAATGGATAAGTTGTTTATTTGCAAGTAATAACAATGGTGAAAATTTAGTGGTTGGCTGAGTTGGTTGGGTGACTGGGTTTTCATTAGTGGCGGAGCCATATGCACTCAAGGGGTGTCCGACAACCCTTCGTCCGAAAATTACACTGTTTAGCTTGGTAATGTTTAAAAATAATATGTATATATACTATATAATGACACCCCTTGACTTCTTGGTGAGTTTATTTCTTTATATTTGGATTTCCCTTAATGAAAATCTTGGCTTCGCCACTAGTTTCCACGTAGGAGATCTGAGATCGATTCTCCTCACCAGCAGTCTTCTCAGTCTGAGCTCGTTGCACTGGACTTGCCTAGTGCGCTTTACATTTCCTGTGTGGTTTGCAAATTATTGTACAATGAGCAAGTTACCAAGTATGTACCCGAAGATAAGCATCTACAAATATCCCTAGGAATTTAAAAAAAAAATGTTCAATTATTTGCGAGATGGCTAATGGCCACCCGAAAAATATTGATGTAACAATCTTCTTCTGTTTTTATCATGAAAAATGATTAATGTGTTTGATTTAGTCAACAGGTTGAATCTTTATATTCGCTGTTTCCAGTTTTGAACCATATGAGCTGTATAAGTACAAGCAATAATCCAATAAAGTTCATTTTAATAAACTGTTTGATTGTCACTTGTATAATATCAAATTCAAATTATATACAGTCATCAAATAGTGAACTGTCCTTCTCTAGACCTATTAATCGACTATATACATGAAACTGTTGTTTTCCTATTCCAATTATTATTTCTAGTTAATTTTCTTGTTTACCCGTAGACCGGATGTGACGCCATAAGCAAATTTTATATGGACAAAACACGGGAAAAATATTAAGCATATAAGTAAATAAAGTCTTAAATATTATTATATTAGTGACGGGTTTTAAAACTATGCGGACCAAGACCAAAATGGACAATATCACTAGTAGATTGAGTTGTTGCATATGGTATTAAAACGGGCGAAATTCAAAAATAGCCAGATTTACAAGTAGAAATTGAAAAATAGTCACAGTTTCAAAAGTAAGATAAATTTAGCCACTTTTAATGTAAAGATAAATCTGAACAAAAATACTGTTCAAAATCCGCAAAATATTCCAGCATAATATACTGAAGTTCGAATTTTTTACATGTGATTTTCAAGCATAATATACTGGAATTCCAACATAATATGCTGGAAGTTCATATATAGGTGCTCCAATCTCCAGTATATTATGCTGGAACTTTCTATATGTTGGAGTCCCAGCATATATGTTGGAAGTTCATACACAGATGCACCAATTTTTGGTATATTATGCTGGAACTTTTCGTGTTGCAGCAAAATAGTAGCTATTTTTTCAATGGGTTTGCGCTATTTTTCAATTACCAGTCCGAAAACTTGCTAACTCATGCTATTTTCACTATCAGAACCCTCTGCGTAAGGGTCAAACCTCAACTCAAAACAGCTATAACTTTTTTAGAAACTCGTTAGGTTAAGATGAACTACAATAATAGATAACTCATTACAATAAAATATAAACTAGTAATACAGCAAAATGAACAACAACAACAACAACAACAACAACAACAACAACAACCCAGTGTAATCTCACAAGTGGGGTTTGAGGAGGGTAATATGTACGCAGACCTTACCTCTACCCCGAGGGGCAGAGAGGTTGTTTCCAGGAGACCCTCGTCTAATACAGCAAAATGAAAAAGTAAAAAATTGACATATTATAATAAGTTGAAATGCATTACAAGTGTATATATATTAAATTCACCTAATAATGTCCACTTTACACCTGAAGCAAGCACTATGATACTATCACTATTAGATTGTATAAATTTTTTAAACTATGTTTTTCAGCAAAGACAAAGTTACATAAAAACACTATTTCATAAGGAGAAGCCACAGAGGAGAGGAGCCTGGCGGCTAAGCAATCAGCTTACTCCACCATTAAACACCTACCAAATAATTGCTAAAAGTTCATATAAAAAATTAGATACAGAATTAACATTTTGCGACTTAATTAGTAAATTAATGGGATGGATGGATCCCTTTGCCCTTAGCCCGACGTCTCAAGCTTCGAGTTCATAACGGAGGGCGAAGGGCGGATCAAATAGGACTGACAACAGGCTTCTAAGCTAGTAAACTTTTGAAAAAGAGATACACATGTTATCTTAGGTAAATCCGAATAGAAAGTAAAGAGATTTATAAGGCACAACACAAGATTGTATGATATACGCATTTTTGGGGCTCGATGTGGTGTAGCCCAAGGGACAAATCCGTAAGGTCTGTTAGGCCAAAGAAACAATACATGGTCATGACTTGTTTCTCCTTTAAATGGATTCTACACCGTAAGAATTTGGATTAGTCGAATAATAGATTCCGAATATTAAATGATTAAGTTTTAAAAATAGAACTATATGTAAGAAAAAAACAATAAAGGAGGCAGTTTTATAATAGAGGTCAAATAAGAACAGTACTAGACATACATGCCAAGTGGTAATGTTACATCTTATTCAGCTCATAGCCGACGCTTAAGACAAATTTCATTCCTTCAATTAAACTTGTCCAGTTTTCTTCTCCTTCTGCTTCTTCCTTTAAATTATTTTAATCTTCTATCTTTTTCAGGTATCCTTTTACAAAAGATCTCTCTATATATATAAGCAAATGCAAAAGCCGCAAATGTATTCCTACTAAGACAAACTTACACAAAAGTTTGGAACATAGAAAATTAAAATGGATTCTTATTCATATGCAGCTATTTCTTCTTCTTCTAATTCTTGTTCCTCTTCCTCTAGTTCTATTCCATATTCCAAATATCCACAAGAAGTAAAGAAAAATAAACCATTACCTTCATATCATTCCTCACTTCATGGAGTTCGTAGGCTCCCATCAAAACCAATGACTAAACAACCAATTGCACCATTGCCACCAACTCCTCCTAAAATCTACAAAGTCGAACCTGTTAATTTCAAGGAAGTCGTCCAAATGCTCACTGCTGCACCTGAGTTTCAATCCAACTCTAGTAATTCTAGCTCTGGCTCTGGCTCTAGTTCTAGTTCCAGCTCGAGGCGTTTACAAGATGTGGCTCCTCCTCCACTTGATCTCTCACCAGTTTCATTACCAAGAAATAACATTGCTGCAGAATGGAGAGAGTTCCTTCGTCCTTCTTACTCTTCAAACAACCAAGTTGAATCAATTAGCGTGGCATGTAATGACTCAACAAATGAAGCACAAGAAAGATCACATGTAACGCCACGAAATCTATCAGAAAACCTATTTGGATCATGCAGTCCACTTGCTAATTTTCCTCTATCGCCTGCTTCTTTTGCATGGTGTTCTTCTATTCTTCTAAGCCCTGGAACCCTTCCTTCACCAAATGCAGTTCTTTAGCTGTGTTGCCATTGCCTCAACTTAGTTGAGAGTTGTAACTTATTATGCTTTTATGTTTACAATATGAGTACTACTATATATGTCTACTTTGGGGTTGGATCAAGAATTTGAATTGGAACTAAATTAAAAATATCACAATCCAAATACTTGAAGCTGCTTTATTCTCTTGTCATTTTCACCTTTTCCTCCAATTCCAAAACATCAGATGTATTTTATATCAAAATTCATTCCAAAAGTATGGTTTGTACTTCCCGATTGAAGCGCGCTAAGATTTTTGTTTACTGCTTTTCTAAAATGATCAAACTGATAACTAAAAGTTTTTAATCAAAAACTAGGTTACCATATTTTCTTACAACAACTAGGGTTACAGTTTAATTTCAATATACTAAAAATCATTTCCTCTTCTAACACATTCTTTCCGAACCCCAACTACTCATGACCAATCCTTGCACCAAAAGAAATTTAAAAAGAAAAATGATGTCTTGCCAGCAAACCAAACCTTAATTAATTATACATCCATATTCAACCTTGAATCAAGAACTTATTTTAAAAACTAAAAATTTTCTATTCCGAGGCCATTTTCACACTACTTCGACTACGGTCCAACTTCTAAAGCTTAAGCTCTCTTTTATGGACTAAGTTTGCATTTGGACATAGATTGAGTTGAAACTTGAAAAAATAATTTTTGAAGTAGTTTTGAAAAATAATTTTTGGAAGTTGAAATTATGTTTGGACATGCATTTTATTTGAAAAAAATTTGAAGTTTTGTGAGTAGGAACTTGATTTTCATCCAAAATCTACCATAAACTAGATTTTGAAAATTTGAAAAATATTTTCAGAAATTTTTCAAAAACAGATCACTAATCTATGGACAAACAATGTTTTCAAAAAAGTTTTGAAAAAAACTTGCCAAAATGTATGGTCAAACGGGGGCTAAATCTCCATATTCAGCTTTGAGTCAACTAGTAAAACCAGGAGGACTATATAACTGGAGGTGGACGCAATGGGATCGAGTTCAGCTAAACGTAGTACTTCTGATGCGGAACATAAATACACGTACAAAAATTTACAGAAAATGCAATAATTGTATTGTAGGTTTGAACTTCTAACTTTAAGATTACATGAATTTAAAGAAAAAATCTTAAAAGCTATACCCTTAGAGTATAAATCTTGGATACGACTCTGTATACGACTATTAATTCTTTTGAAGAGCGCAAGTATTTCATCCCTCATGTGTTGGAGTTAGTGAGACATTTGCTCTTGAGTTCTAGCATATGAAACACACGACCTTCAATTATTTTACTCCAATTTTGTTTATGGTTTTTCTCCGAGGAAAATATGATAAATAATGATCAATTAGTTGAGAACTTAGGTCTCTCATTTATCTCAAGGGTAATTTTGATCGAGGTCACAATACTAGAATATCTAAAAAAATTGAAGTATTTCTTTAGTTCTTTGATTTCAGTGATCATGAGAAGTCTTACAAAACAAAAGAAGGCTAAGATCAGTGAAAAATCGAGATCATAAACAATTAATGATTAGATTAGATAATTAATTAAAATGGAAATAGATAATCTACAATCATTAGTGGACTGAAAGTAATGGTTTCTTCCCCACAAATGAGATCCACCAAGTAGTGTTAAAGACGCCTAGAGTAAGCTGTTTCCTAATCGTGAATGCAAACTCGCTATTATCGGAATAACTACAAGAGGCCTATTAGCATTGGCAAAGTTAAAATTCGAGAATTAATTAAGGGAATAGGTTTTACAAGAAAAAGGACATGTCTAGTTTCAACTAATATTTAGATTAAACATAATTCAAAGTAATCCCTTCTTGTCTATATTTTCATTAATGTGGTACTTATGCTTTCCTGAGCCGAGGGTCTATTGGAAACAACCTCTCTATCCTCACAAGATAGGGGTAAGGACTGCGTACATACTACCTTCCCCAGACCCCACAGTGTGAGATAAAATTGAGTATGTTGTTGTTGTATAATTCAGAGTATCCAGCACTAAATTACTCGATTTAGTTTCATATATTAGGATTTGTAAAAAAAATTTAAACACCGATCTGTTTGACCAGAAATATAAATTTTGGTTCAACCAATTAGATTTAAATAAAAACGATTCAATCTTAGTTAATAATAATGTCCAAAAGATAAGGTTATCGGTTTTATGATTGATAATGACCAAGTGATAATGAATGTGAGCAAAATACATGGCATTTAAGTAAATAAAGCGTGTGAGTCACCTGAAAAGGGGTGGGGTCCATGAATATTTTTTCTGACAATAATAAATGATTGACGAGCCTTAGAACACTCAGGTTGTTCTTGGATCAAGTAGAAAAGCTTAGACAAGAATTAATAAAAAGGTTATCTTCGTCTTCTTAAGATTCTCTCTATAAAGTTAATATACTTTCTTACAAGTGAATATCTCATGCCCCCTATCATTGTGTCTCTTTCTATTTATAGGGAACATGTTTTTAGAAACTTTAATACTACAGGTGCAGAGAATATCCACTAGAATATTCTCTTTTGTGTCATATCTTAAAACTAGCCGTTATAACTCTGTCTAAGATGCTCGACCTCAACCTTGATCTACGATGACCCCACGACCTTGATCTTTGCTGACTCTTCGACCGCACCCTTCATCGCTTCGGGCTACTTCGACCTAGGGCAGATCTTTGTTGAGACCTTACTGATAGCATGTGGCAGCCGATTAAGGCTATCATGGTGCTGACGTGACTTGCCTATATCAAAGATATTTTTTTTTGCCTATACACGATCGAACAACCAATTAAATGTTTCTACTTGCACTTATTTGCGATCCCAATCCCCTAACTCCATGATTTTACGCAGTATACCATGCACTTTATACCGCCACATAAGCTTTGTCAATGGTCCAAGGTGTTTAAACCTTGTAGAGTATGGAGGCCAGGAACACAGATCAGTGCAAGTACATATGTCTATATTGGCTATTCGGCTTTTTTTCAAAGGATCACTAGGATTTTATAGTATAGGATATAAATGTATGCATTTCGATTAGGATCATATTCCATAGTTACGAGTCTATCATATGTTTTTTTTATTCCGTCAAAAATAAATTTTATGGTATAGATGCAATAAAGAAAAAATAAAATAATCTCAATTTTACGACAAATCCGATTTAATAGTTGTTCTCCACTAACTACAAGGATATAGGCAGTGGCGGAGCCATATTGAACTAAGGGGTGTCAAGCGACACCCTTTCGCCGGAAAATTACACTATATTGCTAGATAACTTTTTAAATTTTATGTATATTTACTATATGTTGACTCAACTTGACTTTTCAATGTATCTAATTATTTACATTTTGACACCCGTTAATGAAAATTCTTGCTCCGCCGCTAAATATAAGGACTCTTTGTTTCATCCCCGTGTCATCAAAACGTAGTAAATGACAACTGCATTTGCCTGTCTTAATTCTAAACATTCTAATAACTCGTCTCACGTGGGTTTCGAATTGGATAGTCTTCAATCGAGTTATCCCTTGAAAGTTGAAAGTCTTGTGAGCGTGCAAATAACAGTCTAAAATTGACTTTGAATACCTCCTACGTGGTGTCCTGTAATTAAAAAAATAAAAAATAAAACATTTGACTGCAACAGCATTGGCTTGAGCAGGTCTTTAGGTAGGAAAATTAGTAATGTTATATTATATTATATTCGTGTATTTTAATTATGTTATAGAACTATAATTGTATTAGGTACTAGGATTCCTTTTCCACTCCTCTCAATTATTGGGGCTTTAGTATTTTATGTACTAGTGTTTTGTGTTCAATTACTTTTTATATGGAAAAATGTCACTGTATACCTACTCTTAAAATAATAACCATAAAAATTATATAATTTTTGTATATTATTTGTATATATATACATGCTATATGTTAATACAAAAATTATACAATTTTGATACACTTTTTCGGCTAACGAATGTAAATAATTTCTAGCGGAGGTTAAAAGTGATAATACCACTTTAAATGGGGGGATTTGCATCTATACCCGCTTTTTGGGTCACGTTTTAACTTATACCCGCTTTGCAAAAAAAAATTGTAAGCGTACTCACTTTTCGCGTAAACTTCAGGCATACGGGCCTGAAGTAGCAAAGGCAATCACGCAAACTTCAGCATTCTAGCAGACGAGCCTGAAGTTGTTTGTAATTGCTGAACTTAAGCATTCTGTTAGCTGAAGTTTTGTTCTCTATTTGCTGAACTTCAACATGTTTTAGCTGAAGTTTTTCGCGTAACCTTAGTGTTAGCTGAAGTTTTTGTTTGTAATTGCGGAACTTAACTATTATACTAACTGAAATTTTGTTATCTATTTGCTGAACTTCAGCATATTTTAGCTAAAGTTTTGTTCTATAATTAGTTTCTTTACAGCTCAATTGGGTAGCCATGTGATAGTATTCAGAATCCATATGTACACATATCTTATTTAGGGTGAGGTAGGATAGTCATGGAGTAGTTTTCAACTGTGGTAACTTGGTACTAATAAATAACTTTCTGCAAATCCCCCGAAAAGCGTCGCCTTGGTCAGCTAGGCAAAACATGAGAGTTTCATTTACGGAAGAGGAAAAGAAAGAAGGAAGAAAGGAGCGCACAGGTAGGAAAAAGAGACGCCTGAAGTTATAAAAATTAGGGTATAGATTAAATAATTTTAAAAATATGGGTATAGGTTATATGGGGGCGACCAAATAAAGCGCCCCGTGCAATTTTTACCTTTAAATGGTATCATCTGCTATATAAATCCTCCTACTATTATAATTATGTTATATAACCATAATTATATTAGGTACTAGATTCCTTTTCCATTACTCTCAATAATTGGTGCTTTAGTATTTTAATGTAGTTTTTTATGTTGAAGTACCTTTTTATGTGGTAAATGGTATCATTTGCTATATAAATACTCCTACTATTATAATGATGTTATATAACTATAATTATATTAGGTACTAGGATTCCTTTTCCACTCCTCTCAATAATTGGTGCTTTAGTATTTTATGTTCTAGTGTTTTGATGTTCAAGTACCTTTTTATTTGGTAATTGGTACCATTTGCTATATAAATACTCCTAAGAAGTATTTAATATTTTGTTAAAAAGAATGACGAAATTATTTAAATATGAAATTGAGAAACTATGATTTACCTAATCCAAACAGAAAAAAAAGAAAATATGATAGAGCATACACAACTCCTAAAACTAAGATAAGGGTAAATGAGAAAGATAAAAGGTCCAAACAAAAAAGGAATTTTTACATTCCTATACCACATATGAAACCTTATTACCCTTAATGTTTAAGGTTTGATTTAATTACAAACCCGTATACCAAATTACCAATCATATACCATATTTAATTAAGGGTCTAATTAATGGGTTGTTTTTACTCCTTAATTAAAGGTATTCATATCTAATTAATGAGCAGTTTTTACTCCTTAATTAAAGGTATTCATATATCTCACGTTTCTCTCTCCTTACCCCTCACCCTCTCACCTACATTTTTACCCATACCCCACATTCTTTTTACCATTTTCCCTCTTCTGTAACCAAACAAAATTCCCTCTTTCTGGAAAATGATTTGTTTGAATTCCGTTTCGACGTCACCTGGTCGAAAGGTTGCAGGCATCACCATCGCGGCCATCAAGATTGCAGGCATCACCATCGTGGCCATCAAGTGTCATAAAACAGCATGGGCGATATGTTAGTGTCGATCCAATTAATAGTAAAAGACGTGATAATAAATCACTTCTAAACTTCTTCTCATATTTCTTGATTAGAATGTTATGAATTGCTATTTTGGCAGCTTTTATTTGTAGTATTTTGCAGAAATTTTGTAGATGAAGAGCCAATTGTAGAAATATGACATCCACAATTAATCTGCAAATTGTCTGCAAAATTTTACAAAAACTACAAATTAATTACTTTTAACCTACATTATAAATACAAGCTGGAAACAATTTACACATGGAAGTTCTTCAAGTTGGAATTGGCCACAGCTACATTTCCCATTTTTATCCCAATTCCCATTTTTTTGGGCAGTTGCTGAAGGTTACTGGTTAACACAGTCGTCGAAGAAGAAGAAGAAGAAGAAGACATATTTTCAGAAATTGTAGATGAATTGTAGATAAATTGTAGAAAAATTAGAAAATTTGTAGATAAATTGTAGACTGTTTTTTGCAGAAGATTTTGTATAAGCTTTAGTCGTTTTGGATTTGTGAAAATAGAAAACAATGCATCTACAATCAGAATACAAATAATCTACAATTTATTTACAAGATATCTACAAACTGGATACATTGAATTTTAATATCACAATTCTCATTTCAATTGTAACATATGTGGTATTTTCGACATAATTGTAGAAGATTTGTAGAAGTTTTAGTCTTCCCAATCTACAATTTATCTACAATTCTACAATTTCTGGAAATATGTCTTCTTCTTCTTCTTCTTCGAGTTTCAATCTGAAACTCAGTCAAAACCAAGTCTAATCTTCACCAAAACCCCTCAAAATTGAGATATAAACTCCTAAACATATTCCGAATTATTTACAACAACGCCCAATCCAAACAAATAATGATTTTTGAAAACCCAAATTTGAATTCAAAGCTTTCAAGCTTTTTAATGGCTATCAATGGTGGAAAATATATGGAAGAACATATGAAGAACATAAATCTCCTTTTCGTTTCAATATTCTCTCCTCCCGTGATAGAAGAAACGACGAAGAAAAGATTTTTTCAACTTTGAGTTGTTGAAACTCGAAAATTTGAATTGTTCGTTCTTTTTTTTCGAGAATTTGATTTGTAGTTCTGGAGAAAAATACACAGATGAGAAATCTCCTTTCCCTTTTTAAAAATTGAATTTAATGTACAATCAATTAACACCAAGATTCTCTCCTTAATTTTAGGGAATATTCTGCCCTTTTATTGCCTAATAGTCGAATGGTACAAAATTTGTAGGCAAAATGTGGACTGGGCGGGTAATTAACAAACAATGCACATTTTTGGTAATAAGGTTTCATATATGGTATAATTAGGAAAAAATCTCAACAAAAAATGACCTAACATAGTTGACTACAATTTTCAAATTTCCACACTGATATGTAAAAAAAACACAAACTCAGTAATCAAATTCAAATTTTACTTTATTACTGATATTTCACAACTAGATCATTGAAATTTACCACTAAAAAGGTCCTATGTAGATTAATTAAATATGTGACGATGTTTACAGTCTAGTCTAATCTAATATATTAATCAACAAGTATGCATCAATCATATTATTAGTTTGAATTGACTGTATGAATAATTCGCATTTATTCCGTTTATTTCGCTGATTCAACTCCATTCCATTATAAATAAATAAGAAAAAATTAAGGGTTCTCCAAATACCATACTTATTCTAACCAAATAGGATTATACTAATACTCTAATTGAATCTTGAGAGAGAGATATGATTTTAAATTAACATTTCCTGAACTCTTACAATACATATTATATTGGTAGATGTACTACTAGAACAACTACATCATACCAACGACAAAAACAACACACTCAGTATAATCCGCCGTTGGGGTCTGAAAAGCTAGTATATACCTTGCGCAAGTATAAAGACTATTTCCAATAGACCTTCGGCTCCAGCAAAGCACTACGCCATAGCAGAAGGGTTAACCTGCTCGTGCACTAAAAACATCAAAAAGAGGTCTTTACCTGATGTTGACCGTGGTCAAACTCCAAATCCTTAACTAAATTAGTCTCTTAACCAATGACCCAAAACACACCCGAACCCCTTGGGACCCCGTTCAATCATACCAACAAGTCAAATACATTAACCAAACTTATCCAAAGGTCGAAACACTACATATGACATCATGACCAAGAATCAAAGATCAAACCATTCTCTTAATTTTCAAACATTCCAACTTCGTCGAATGCGTCCGAACCAAACTTAGACATTCCGGATCAAAACCAAACCTTGTATACAAGTTCCAATCAGCCAAATGAACCTAATACAATTGTGTAACTTCAAAGTCTTACCAACTTAGTGTTATAACCAAAAAACGTTTGGTAACTTTGTCCACTTTTAGTATGCTATTTCAAAGTTATCTTAAAGATCTGTAATTGCAAACCACTACATTAATCTCTAATTAAAAGGACCATCAATAGTTGTTGAGAAATATTTGGCATATCTGTCACTTTTACATAAAATCATTTACTCTGCTAAAATTGCAACTGATTTTTCTTCCTAAATATTTATTGGGTACATCAAGACAAGAATTAAAACAATTTGATATATTCATAATGGAAATAGATCATTTCAGGACAAAAGAAGAGTCAAGAGCCCCACTATAGACATAGCAATATTCAGGTCAATATGGGACAGAGAGCACAAAACCAAATTTAGATTCTGTACCTGAATAGTCTCATTTTATGTTTTGACCAGACAAGGGAGATAACAACTCTCCCAACTATAAACACATATCCCAAGCACCCGGGGGTGTCGCCTAGCAATCGATGAAATAGGCCGAGAACAATGAAATTTCAGGTTCAAATTCCAACGAAAGCAAAATTGATATGTGATTTCTTCGCATCTGTCCAAGCCTTGGTGGATAAAGTTATCCGGTACTTTGCTGGCAGGAGGTAATAGGTACCCCATGGAATTAGTCGCGGAGTGTGCAAGTTCACCCGAGCATCACGGTTATCAAAAAGAAATTAAACACATACCCCAGCTTACATTATAATCCATCTATCTCAAGTTATATATCACGAACATCTTAAAGTGTTCGACACTATTCCACTAATCATATTTACTTATACAACTTTCACAACTTTCAAGAATGCAAATAAGTTAAACTATTCGATTTTTTACATTTCGATGTAATGTTTTTCCATCCAACCAGCTTTTCAATTGTTATATGATGTCTTTTTTCACTACTACTAATATAATACACAAATCAAATTAACAGTCTTGACTCCCGTATCCAAAATCAAATGGTATCAAATGGAACAGAAGTAGAACTCAATAGCAACCTTCTTCGTTTTTATCCACAACCAGGTCTCATCAATCAGATCATCACAGTAGTACTTTGTGGGCATCTAATCCTAAGGTTTTGAGTGATAACCAAACTTAGTGATATATAGACTAGTTCAGAATGCCTATACTATCCACATCACTACACAAAAGCAATACAATTTCTGAGGAAAGATAAGTAGAAATGACAATAACATTGTGCGACAGTACGAAAATTTAAGTTCCAAAATAGTGTTCAGCTGTTAATGCAATTTTAAAATGTGTTTAAAGTATGTTCTCTAAATCTTTTTCCAAGTTACACAAAATATTAAAAGACACAAGTCAAATATTGTACTAAAAGTTACACTAAACAAACTACAGGAGCCTATAGTGTGTACAAGTACCTTTGTAGCCCCTCCTGCACCAACGGAAACAACAGCCTGAATATCCCCCATATGTTTTTTAACTTCCTGAGTGGAATTATAAAGCGACTCCCACCAAACTCATAGTTCTGGATGGGGAAAAGATCAGGATGGGACTGATCCTTGGCTAGACCAGATTCAGTTATTTCCTGCAGTGTATGTGAACAAATAGGCTTTCATTGCTCAATGTAGAATCAGAGGGGAATGGAGCTTTGATTTGAGAAGGAATCCCTTTGATTGGGAGGTAGAAGAATGCGCACAATCATTGCACAAATTGAGTGGAATCTCTTACAGACAGGAGAACCTAATACAATAAACTGGATTGGAAGGAAATATGGTAAATACACTGTCCAGCCCCATTATTACAGACTGAAGAACATTGATGATTATTTACAAAATGGGTGGCCACTGAAAGCTATATGGAAGACAAAGGTACAACAAGGGCAGCAGACATTGGATGGATAACAGCACACAATGCATGTGTTGATGCATAAATCACTTTGAATCCACCAGGCTTCTTTTTTTGCACTGTCCTTATGGGAAATTTGGACGATGTTCGTTAATGTTTTTTGGGGTGCAATGAGTGCCTCCTTTAACTCTAAGGAGACGGTTCAAATATAGCAGGGTCAGAAGATCAATAAACAGCTGAAATACATCTGGAGTAGCTTCCCTCATGTATTTTTGGGCCTTTATGGCAAGAAAGCAATAGAACGTGTTTTGACAACAAGTCTACAGCAGTGTATGTTTTAGCAGTACAGTTCTAGAAATATTATGTTCTTGGTGTAGGCTACATGTATTTTGGATGTATATTCTTTTGTGGTTATGTAACAAGAACGGTTGCTGCAACAACCGAAACAACATAATGTTGGCCATCTTTTCACATGGACAGAAGAAACTAATATCATGGCTAATTTTTATACTACATAACACCACTACACATGTTCCACTAGAATAAACATTATAGGGAACCATGACAGCTAAAAGGAATGTGGTTGATAAAAAAGGCACGAAAAATACAAGCAGGCTGGTAATACATTTTATCATTGTGCACGGAATACTTTACATCCATCATGACGTAGCCCTACAAGTCCCATTTGGCTATGTTTGTCACCTCTTAAGGACCAATAGGACCATATCATGGTTAATTCAAGATCCCAGAATTATGGGCTTACCTCACAAAATAATGCTGCTAATGCTTTTCTCGGGCTATTCATTGTTCCAATAGTTCCGCAGCTGAGACATATGCAGAAGCAGTTCATCCCTGCCCAAACCAGAGACACTACTAGTCATTATCCATGCAGGTGGATGCTGATAATTCTGCCTAATCAACTCTTGGAAATCTCTAATATTCTCGTCTGGCCTTTTTGCCTTCCCTCCCTTCATTTTGTCACACTTCGTGAAAACGAAAGTTATTGGTATCTGTAAATGTATTGCATAAGTCACTTATCGCGGAAAAATGTTGTATGAAAGTCAATAATGGTAAGAAAGGAATTGTTTTTATAAGTAGCAATGGGAATAAATGACTTCAATAAGCCACATGAAAAGAATGGAAATGCTAACAGAAAGACTATGAAATTCAGCAAATCAGAAGCATACCTTATTGCGTCCGAGCCAATTAGCACAATCAAGGTCAATTTTCTGAGGGGGTACACTAGCATCAATAAGAAGCAGAACCGACACCAAGGTATCTCTATTTAAAAAGTAGCCTTTTGTGAAGGAGGACCAATCCATTCTGGCAGCTTCAGAAGCATTAGCAAAACTGAAACAAGCAACAAGAAATAAATTAGACGTAGATAAAATAGTTGATTTCCATATTAATGCAAAAGGTACAAAGAGTTACGTGATGGAAAAACATAACTCAAAGTGTTAGTTGATAAAGGAAATAGGAGAGAGTGCAAACTCAATGACAAAGGAGGCTTCTATGACTATGCTTGAGTCAGGGAAGGGAAAGTTAAAGGGGAGAGCATCAGATTCAATTGCTTTGATGAATAATATACTTCTGGCTGTTTCTAAGGATCAGAAGCAGACAATTGAGAAAGCAGATAAGGAGATCCCTCCATACATGTTTAATTACCAAATATGGAAAATGATTACTTTTACTTCGCTTTGTCATTTATTCCTTAACAACCAAGGGGGAATGACCTTATTCCTCCACTGTTACTTCCATTCCCTCCAACATTTTCTCCTCTCCCCTCATCCCCAAACCAAAAACTCCTAAAGTAGGCACAGCTATGGTCAGGTTCTACATCCTTAAACAGTGGGAAGCCTACCGAGATCTATAAAAGAATGAAAGATGAAGTAAATAACTCATTTATAGGCCTTCGTTAGTCGTTACAATTTAGCTGGTAGATCTGTAACTTAACAAACTCTTATTTAAGTTACTCTAATACATCTTCAAATAAATGTCAATAATCTAGACTGTTTTATCAAGACCTGAACAAGAACATAAATGTCTGATTGTTTGTTTAGCATTTACAACACCTCCACTGAATTAGGTTGATGTCAGCTAAACTGATTTGTCCAGCCCACAGTATACTAACTGTAAACTGACTTTGGACCTTTGGATCTAATCAAATATGCTAATTTTCTCCCTGATGATATATGATATTACAGCTTCTTGAATTGAAAACTTTAAAAAGATGTAATTGGAAATTCTCACTTCTTCCCATTCTACCTCACAGGAAAAATAGACACGACATTCTAAGATGGAAAAATAAAGCAATGAAGAATGAAATTTCCAGATGAATGTTGGAACCATGATGCTTTTAATACAAAAAGCAGTAACGTTCAAACAAGAGGAGCATGTAAGCAATGTAAAAAGAAAGAACGTGGTGCTTCTTTGTACTGCAAATATATTGTTTATCTTGGATAAGGCTGCAATGTGCTTTATAAGTGTCAGAACAGACATATCTAAAAGCAGAGATATGAGATTCAATGTTTGGACTGACATGGGCTTAGTGAAGCAGCACCTAGATTAAGGAATTCAGTTAGCAACTAGGAAAAACTCAGTAAATAAGTTCCTGAGTGGCAATTAAGACATTTTCTTTGCATATCCCTTTTTCACGGGCATTTCGAGAATTCAATCACTTAAATTTAAACAGTCTATGTAGTTATATTTCCAAGATGATTGGGATCAAGATGATGTGTTTCCTCATTTGAAGCCTTTTACAAATGATATCATGTAGTTAACTCCAACTAGTTTGGTGTTGAGGCGCAGCTCATCGCTTAATCGAACAAACCAGTAGCATTTTACCAAACCAAGTGAAGTCATGCTCGTGTCCAAATAAAGCATCAAGTACGGTAAGCAGTTACTTGAGACTACCGCTATAGCCCACTAACCCCCAACCTGCTCAACACTCTTTGAAATAACTTGATCCAACACATTTCATCGTAATAGTAAAAAAGCTCACCTATCAAAGAGTAGCCTAGCAAATAGCATAATAATCAAGAAATTGCTTACCCATAACCAGGCAAATCCACAATGTACCAACTCTTGTTCACCAAGAAATGATTAATCAGCTGAGTCTTCCCTGTACATTTAAACATACTAAAATTAGGATCCACCTAATTAAAATAATTACCAACTAAATACTCCACTAGTTCCAATTTATGTGACCCTATTTCCTTTTTAATCTGTTTAAGGATGAACGTCCTACTAAATTTGAAAATAATTTAACTTGAACTTCCTATTTTACCCTTAACGACGATCTTTTATACCACATGTTTAAGACCATACGTTTTGCCAAACTTAATAGTCACATGAACATTATAAACAACAACTATGCCTCATTCCCAAACAAAACTGGGGTCGTCCTCACTTCTTTCTTTAAGCTCAACTTATATCATCATTGTGCCAAACTTGCATGGTCTTATGGGTAGCGCATCCATTTGCTCCAGAAGGATTGGTGGATCGAAACCTGCTCCTTACATTGACTCCGCCACTGTGGGCTTATGTTGTCAGTACCAAGCTCGGATAAAGGAGGCAGGTTGCAGTAGGCTCACAGCCAGCGTAAAACTTGCCAATTCATAATGAATCCTCATAATATAGTCACTACGACATATTTAAGACTACAAGTTTCAGAATTCTTCATTTCTTTCTTCAATTCTATGTTCAGTCAAACTATGTCACATAAATTGAAACGAATGGATACTTAAATTCAACTAATGCAAACGGGCTCCAAATAATAAGTACTACATTGCAAAAATCCAAACCTGGTTTCTTAGAAGTAAGAGCAACCTCTTTCTTCTTACACAAAGCATTAATAAGAGATGATTTTCCAACATTGGACCGACCCAACATAGCAAATTCGGGTTTCTCATCTTTTGGACAATCCTTAGGTTTATTACTACTCTTCACAAACTCAACCTCTTTAATCTTGGAATCCCCCGCATAGGGTCCAACAACTATATTGGATCCGGGTAAAATCATATCTTCGGTTATATCTTCGGGTTCAACTCCTGGAGCCATGAATAATACTTTCTTTGCTAATATTGAAGCTGCTGATTCTGAAGTTGTAGCAGAAGATTTAAAGGTTTTTGGCGTAAAGGCATGAATTGAGAAACGGGGATTTTTTGGGTATGAATTTTGAGAAAAGGGAATTTTGGGAAATGAATAAGGGAGTTTGGTAGATTGAGGGAAAGTGGAGAAGAGATGGAAATTGAAGAGGCGAAACCTTGACATTACTTGCATTTTGAGCTTTAATTCTAGTTCAATGGCTGCACTGCACTGGTTACACACTACTTATCTTTCCCAAGATATAAATAATAAATATATACTTGTTATAAATATATTATACTTTGAATGTTAATTTAGTACTTCGTCGTAAATAAGTTTTTCGAAGAAACTTATCCATATGCGATTCTACCGTAAATATGTTTATCTATTTAAGTACTCTATTGGAAATATATCACTTCGATACCCGATTATGGATAAACATTACCCTCGGTAGAAGATTATCCATACCGGGTATAATAAGCTTATCCTTTCAGTACCCAGTTATAGATAAATATTACCCCCGATAGAAGATTATCCATACCGGGTATAATAAGCTTATCCTTTCAATACCCAGTTATGGATAAATATTATCCCCGGTAGAAGATTATCCATACTGGATATAATAAGCTTATCCTTTCAGTACCCAATTATGGATAAACATTACCCCCGGTAGAAGATTATCCATATCGGGTATAATAAGCTTATCCTTTCAGTACTCCGTTATGGATAAACATTGCTCTCAGTAGAAGATTATCCATATCTGGTATAGTAGCAGCTTACACAACAGCTTCCTTTCTTCTATAAATAGAAGAGATTTCAGTTCATTATGTACATCAGTTTGAATTCGAATAATATATCAGTTTCTCTCTATACTTGTCTTTACTTTATAGTCTTTATTTTATAACACGTTATCAGCACGAGACTCTGCCATCTCGAGCAAATATTTTGAAAGTATCTGAGGTAAGAACTTTCTTTTCCTAAATAATGTCAAATCTTTCTAAACTTGAATTTGTAGCCCTGGATATATCGGGCAAAAGCTACATGTCTTGGGTGCTTGATGCTGAAATTCATCTTGATGCGATGGGTCTGGCAGACACCATCAAAGACAAAAATCAGGCATCAAACCAAGACCGTGCCAAAGCAATGATATTCCTATGTCATCACCTTGATGAGGGCCTGAAAATGGAATATCTTACTGTTAAAGATCCAGTCATAATATGGAATAATTTGAAAGATAGATATGACCACCTGAAGATGGTCGTTCTTCCACAGGCACGATATGATTGGACTCATCTAAGGCTACAAGATTTTAAATCTATCAGTGAGTATAATTCTGTTATGTTCAGAATTATTTCCCAATTGAAGTTATGTGGTGATAATATTACTAATCATGATATGTTGGAGAAAACTCACCATTTTTCATGCCTCGAATATGCTCCTGCAGCAGCAATATCGAGAGATGGGATTTAAAAAGTATTCTGAACTTATCTCTCATCTTCTTATAGCCGAGCAACATAATGGGCTATTAATGAAAAATCATGAAAGCCAACCTACTGGTTCTTGTCCATTCCCTGAAGTGAATGAGACGAACTTCCACCAGGCTAAACGTGGAAAAGGTCGTGGCCCCAGTCGTGGTCATGGTCGTGATCGGGAAAGAAACTCTAATCATGGTAATAATAATGCACCAAAGAACACTCCTCACCACCATCAGTGGAAAAGGAAGGAACAAAAGCATGAAGCGGTGCACGCACCAAATGCAGAAAATGCATGCTATAGATGTGGAGAAAAAGGGCACTGGTCACGTACCTGTCGTACGCCAAAGCACCTGGTTGAGCTTTATCAAGCCTTCCTAAAGAAGACAGAGAAAAATGCTGAAGCAAATTTTATTTCTGAGATAATTTAGACATCATGCATTTGGATGTAACTGATTACCTTGCACTCCCAGAAGGAGAAACAAGTCATGTAATCGGTGGTGAATCTATAGAAATGTAAATATTTTAATTTTTGTTGTTTGTAATAGATAGTATGGTTATGTAATTGTCGTACATAAAGAAAAAATTATGATTTGATAATGATGTTTACTATAATATATCTTATTTATGTCATTTTGAAGAATATGGATAATATTATTAGATCAACTTAAACTCTAGCAGAGTTTGCAAGAAATATACAACCACCAGAAATAGTTATATTTCATATATCTCATTGTAATTATATTTTGTTAACCACCAGAAGTGGTATATGTCTATGATCACCAGAAGTGATAATTTAGGCTTTCTATGGTTACAATTGAAGATAAGCTACATAAATATTCTCTATATTAAATGCACGCCTCGATTTGCTCCTGAAGTAGTAAATATTTTAAAAGAGATTGAGGCATCACAATTTGATGTGATTAATGCGCATTCAGATAATTATGTTCGATTTCCTGAAGGATGAGAACTTTGGATAATATTAATCCATTCCCTGAAGTGAATGTGACAATATTAATAAATCGGGTAAATATGAACGCACTCTTGATGTGAATATATCACAATTCACCTTCAGAAGAGGTAATATAATTAAGAGAATATATACTCAATATTTCGTATTTTAAATTTGCTCCTGAAGAAGTAACACAATTGAAATTGCCTCCTGAAGTAGGAAAATATTATGAAAAAGAGTTTTCTTGTGCTTAAATAATTGTTTTACATTGTTTATTTGATTGTGATTTTCTCTCATGATACCAGAAGTGTATGAGAAATATTTGATAGTACAAAATATATCAACAACTCTTGAAGAGCTAACTGTTTGCCTAAAGGATACATGACACCAGTAGTGCCCGATAAATATTAGATTGTGGATAATAAATGAAGGCTCTCGAAGAGCTTATATACAAATATGTCATTCATATTATATGATTATGGTCAAAACATATGTTGTAGTAAACCTGAAGTTTACTAATACAAATGGCTATCATATTGAGACTACAAATGATTGGAAGATTGATAATCTTCATGTTTCCACAATCATAGGGGGTAAAATAATATGTATGTGAGAAGTTACCCGTCTTATTCTTTAATTTGTACTATATCATGTATCACAGTAAACCAGAAGTTTACTAAAGCAAAAGTTTATGCCATAGTAAACCAGAAGTTTACTAAGAGATAGCACATGACATGATAAACTTGAAGTTTTCATTTGCCATTTTTAAATGAGCTATTTGAGAATTCAGATAAGCATATACTAAAGAACTAGAAGATTCTTCAGGAATTCTCATGTGTTGCTTGCTCTCATAATGAATTGATTATACCAGCTAAAGTTGGGACTAAGACCCCTGATTCTGAAATATATAAAAGGTGAATATGGGCTCGTTCACCTATCATGTGAACCACTTATAGGTGCATATATGAGATGGTTACATGTGTAATTATTGTCAACCTGCAGTTTGGCATTTGGAATTGCTTTTCTCGATTAAGAGCATAATTTTCAGATTATGAAATCAAGACAGTTCATCTTGATAATGCTGGTTTATATCCAAGCTGGTTTAACATTGAATACCTCCTATTAATGGCTAAATCATTGCTTATGAGAACAAAGCTTCATGTGTTGGTCTAAAATTTTCTAAATTGCATATAGCAGCACTTGTATGCATCAGATCAATAATATATGATAAGTCATCCCTTCACAATTGGTTTAGGATCGGAAACCAAATATTTTTACTATCTTTTGTTGTGTGGTATATGATTAATTTCTCTACCATAATACACAAAGATATATTTCCCAAAGATGATTGGGGATATATGTTAGTTTTTCTAATATTTGGGGGATGGAATAAACAGTTGAAAAATATGGTATATGAATCAAATTATCATTAATATGATCCTCACTTAGAAGATAATTCAAGTCGAATGCCAGAAGCATTTGTTGATACAAAACTAATATCATATTTCAGCTACAAATGCTCCTATTAAAATTAAAGTCTATGAAGGATAGAGTTTACTGTACGCATAAAGCGTGATAGACCAATCGGTTCCAAAGGTAACAATCCTTGAAAAATAGTAGGAGCTAATGATCAAAATGATCATAATAAGGAGGAAATAAGCTCTAGAAGATCCCACGACATAACATTTCATGAAACTCCCGAAAAAGTTCAGGTACCTGGAAATAAAGAAAGTGATGAGATCTCCACAAGTTATGTCGCTTCGGAACTGACACAAAATGATCGTCGGCGATATATTTGATACAATATAGTGCACAATATTATAAAAGATTGTGAGGATCGGACCAGCAGTCCAGACACTTGAAGATGTCATACCATTTAGATACAAGTCTTAACCTATATGACTTATTTGGCTAAATCTATATGAAGATCCTTGAAGGATTGAAAATGCCCGATGTGAGCACGTGATTTTTGTCTTACGCGACAATCGCTCCAAAAGAATTAAAAAATAATAACAAATGGTCCTGCTGTACAAATTTGGATTTTACATGGCACTTTGTTAATTATTTATGATTTTTGCCCATTTTTATTAAAACAAAATACAAAATGTATGTGTCGTGCGTAATGTGAACCGTAATCCGATTGTTAAATGGGAGATCACAAAAATACGCATTTCTTTTGTCCTGATTTGTTGCCTTGTTTAATTTTACCTACTTTTAACATTTTATACGCGTGAAATAAATATGTTAAGTGTTAATTAATGGTGTCTAGTTTTATTTAATTAGGTTGTGTATTTAGGAAATTAGAAATAAAGAAAAAGAGGGTAAAAATTTGTTTTAAATGAATTTGGGCCGTGCCCATTTCAAAATCTGAAGCCCAAATGAACGGCCCAAGCCACCAGTCCGAACAGCCCACCCCCAGGCCACAAAACGACGTAGTTTAACACCAAAACTACGTCGTTTCAATGCCGATCCATCTCAACCATTCAAACCAAACTGATCCAACGGCCAAGATCTCACACCCCGTACCCACTAACAGACCCGACCCGTCTCACCCGGACCGACCCCAACCCTTTACCCTCGAAATGACACCGTTCCCCATTAGTTGAAGGATCCTGGCCCTTCATCACGTCTCATCCAACGGCCAGGATCCACCTATCCACTAACTATATAAACCCATAACCTTACCCTGCCCCCCTATCCGAACCCCAGCCTTAGGTCACCTTCGTCCTCATCCCTTTCCCCTCCAAAACCCTAGCCGCCCCTGTATTCTTCACCATGAAAGCCGGCGGCATGGACGCCGGTAACCCCACCCTTAACACCATAGAACCCACTTGCCATCCTGAACATGGATCTGTTAACTACTTAACTCGAATCCCTTCCCACCTTCTCGAATCTTCGTTTGAAGATTCGAGTCGGAACTTGACTTACACCGTTTAACCCCAGTTTCACACCAGACACTCCCCAGACCCCCCTCGTGACCAAACCATGCTTGGTTTGGTCCGAATCTGACCAGGGAAGCATGAATCCCAAATCTAATCTTTGTAACCTTAGGGTTCCTCGTCACTGGTCCGTATCTCGTTTAAACCAAGAGATTAAGGTCTAATGGACCTTAATCGAAGTGTTTCTCATCTGAGAAACACTTCGATTAAAGTCCGTTCAGCCTTAAGAAAGGTCTGTTCGAATCCAAGTTAAGGTTTTTGATTTTTCGGGATTTAAGGTGAGTTTTGTTTTCTTTTCTTTATTCTGTTAGTCCATGTTTGTTTAAAAGGCTGTTCATGTTGTTGTGAAATTTGTGTTTCGAATTTTATCGACTGTGTCCTGTCCACCTTGCCTGAACCTCTGTTGTTTGATTGAGTCCTTCTTCTACTTGTTCTGATAATGTGTATGTATGTATTTGTTGTGCAATTAGTTGAATTTCAAATTTGAACTGATTAACTGATTCCTCGAGTACAATTCTGCTTAGTCAGTACAATTCAAATCATGCGTTCGATACTGTTAAATGTCTGATTTTGGCTACGATTGTACATGTTATGATTAATATAGTCGAGTCGACATGTGTCGTCAATTAGTTTCAGCTGCCTGAACAATAACAAATCGATTTACTTTTGATAAGCATGGCCTGAATCATTTAGGAACTGAGTTTAGTGCTTATAATTGTTAATTTGAATCAGAAATGTAAAAATCAATGTTCTGTTTAGTCACAATTCTGAAATTGGAGGGCATGTGCATTTGTGCACAACATGTGCATTTTGTGCACAGCCTGTGCCCTGCCTAAGTGCTTTTTGAATTAAATAGTTTGACAGCATATGCTGTCAGACTACATCCTGCTGCCCATATTCTGCTTTAAGTTTCAGAAATAATAAACATTACTAAAAAGTTAAGCCTGCCAAGGGAATGTCATGGGGTTGTGCTCTTATTTAAATAGTGAGTGGAAACTGAAAAGGGGTAGCACATGGGAGGGTGTTCTGATGGTCTAAACAGGCTGTTAAAGGGTTGATTTGAAGCTGATAAAAAAGGGAACAGATTTTGATATACACACACACAGATACAAGAGAGAAAGAATATAGAAAAATCAGGAACTGTTTTCTTCACATTGTTGTCTGGATTTCATTTGTTCTTCTACTTGTTCAATCGATTCTGATCCTTCCAAGTTTAAACTGAGCTCACTGGTTGTAGTTTGCATGGGTTTTTTTTCCTGAAGTTTGGTCTATCTGGGATTTCTATTTCCACTGCCTTGTTTGTTACCTGCTGTTACTGCTGCTGTTTGGTGTTGCTCCTATTGTTACTCTGCTGACTTCTATTCTTCTTCAACTGTAAACACTTCCAGGTACACACTTCTGAAATTACTTGTTGTTGAAAGCTTGAAGCTTTGAAGCAGAAATAAAAGAAATGAATGTTGATTCCTTCACAATACCTATGTTCAAAACATGGCCATAGGTTGAATGGTAGTCGGCCTACATTTGTTTAAGTTCGTTCCAACAGCAATTGCTCTGTATAAATTAACATACATTCTGTTTGAGATGAAATATTAGATAGCATTGTTTATTAGATCAGGTGTGTTTTAATGTATACAATCATTGGGGTCTTGATTTAATTATGACAGTATAACATAGAATCATGGCAAGCATCTGCATGTATTTTGTCTAGACCACTGAATTGTCCAAATCTGTTGTATTTGGTCCGGGACAAATGTACCCCAAACAAACTCTCATGCGGTCACATTAAGAGTTTGGCCATGTACGCCAACTCTCTTGTCAGATTACTTGATCCGATATAGGTTCGATATTGGGCTTCGGTATAGATTCACTGTTTCGAAATAATGCGATGACTTTTTGAGGAAAACTAGCAGGCGTTTTTAGTTTCAATAAGTAGTAGTTTTCCTAATAAACAGCCAATTTCATTTATCAAGTCCAAATAGGCTAGTTTTAAAAATCAAACTTGGAGGTCGTCAACATGAGTTTAGTATATGTTATTAGTTTGCTTGCAATCTCACTTAGCAAATTAACAAGCGTATTCACTAGATGAAGACAAGGTATGAGGTAACTCTCACCTCATAAACAATCAATCAGGTAATCGAACAAAATTCGGATTCGGCAGACATAGTAAAAATTCAGTATGTACTTGTTTAAACAAGTAAGTTTGGCATCTTCCCTTTTTTTTATTTTTTAGAGACAAACATAATAGAAATGTAGTCACTTTAGGATATCCTTCCAAAAAAATGAGATGAGCCTCGCCAAATAAAAAATGCGAATTGCGGGGCCCTCAATAATTAACCATAAAAAATACTTAGAATTCGGGACAGGCCGTTTAGCGAATTTTACGGCCTTCCCCAAAGATAATAATACGTTAGACTCTTTAGGCACGGTTTAATTAAATTACATTCTTAAATTCGGGTGTGCATTGATGTGACCCAAATCCAAATCTCAACGAAGTCAAAATGTGTTGACGATCACGGGCGCATTGATTGTGACGTGGTTCGAGATGCATTTTCACGACGTTGCAATTCTATAAAAATAAATGATAATGATAAAAGCGGTTTAAACTTAATAAAAGCACGTAAGTCATAACATATATTTAAATCAGATATTTAGCCATTATAACAATTTAAGCGACCATGCTAGAACCACGGGATTCGAGGGTGCCTAACACCTTCCCTCGGGTCAACAGAATTCCTTACTTAGAATTTCTGGTTCGCAAACTTCATTTGGAAAAGTTGAATATTTTCCTCGGTTTGGGATTCAAGATAAACCGGTGACTTGGGACACCAAAAGCCAAACCTTTCCCAAGTGGCGACTCTGAATTAAATAAATAATCACATTTCGAATATTGTCACTTAAATTGGAAAAACTCCCTCGCGCATTTAACCCTTCGAGGCGGGGCGCGCAAAAAGGAGGTGTGACAGCTCTGGCGACTCCGCTGGGGATGATGACCCAGAACCACTGGTTCAGGGTTCAAGAATTCGAGCTTAGAATAATTGTTATATTTGGCTTTATTATCTGATCTTTATTACATGTTTTTGCATAACGTGCTAAATGTTGTCTTTTACCGCTTTGATATTATCTGAACTGTATATAAATTGTGCCGAACCCTTCTCTCTTCACCTCCGGGGAGAAGCTCGCTGGTCGAGGCTCCCTATTCTGTTAGTGTCGATACCTGAAATAAGAAAGAGGATGGATAAGTTACGAAGCCGGACGGCCTTTTGGTTCCCGGTAAGTTGCCCCTCCTCGACTCGAGTTGTCCGCTCGGGTACACAGTCTAGAACATCTACCCAGGTTATAAACCTAGTATAACGAAACCTCATGCCGGATCCCTAGTAGGAACACTTATCTGCATCATGTTGCATTTGACATAGGGGACTCAACACAGGGGTTGGGTCCGTCTAGGACAAGCAACCTGGAATGAAAAGACCATCCTGCTGCATCCCGTTTGTTGTGCGCATCTATTTGTTTCAGATCTGCATGTTGACCAGTTTCCGAAAAAATTTCAAAATAAAAAGAATAGCAGGATAGGGAGATAATTACTTATTCTTTTGAAAAAAAAAACATGTCCGAGTGATGTCAAACCTAACCGGAATTTTCTAAGATATAAAAAAAAAAAAAGCTTGCCTTTCAGTTTGACTATTCCTTTTAATCACTTTCAAAATCCAAAAATTATATAAATAAAAAATCAAAAAAAAAAAATTTATTGTTTCATTGGTAGCACCGCTTTAAAAGATTTTCAAAATTTCAAAAAAGGAGGAAATTTAAAATGTGTAAATATTTCCTTGGTCTCTTTTCAAAAATAAATAATAAAAAAAATAAAAAAAAAACATATAACAAAATTCCAGAAAAAATAGTTATTCTTCTTTTCTTTAAAGGATTTTATTTTTGTTTCTCCTATTTTGATCCGACCGAACTACGCGGGTCTGATTCTCACCGGATGTGAGATACGTAGGCAAACCTCATCGGTTTCGACCCCAATTTTAAAAAAAATATCCAAAAATATTTTCCTTTAGTTCCTTCTTTATAAATCTTTCCTTAGAAAATGCAAAAAAGAAATAAAAAATAATATAGAAGTTTTCTTTAAACTCAAATAAAAAAAAATAGTTTCCTTCTTTCTGAAGTCTTTCATACGAAAAATGAAATAAGAATTAAAAATCAGCAACAAAAATCCAAAAATACTCTTTTCTTTTTTAGTCTTTCTTTTGTAAATGTCCATAAAAAATAAATATTTGAAAAATTAATTCCAAAAAAATATTTTCGCTCTTCTTTAGAAGTGCTTTTGTAAATAAATAAAAACTCAGAAATTCCAAATCATTTTCTTAAAAGTCCCTCTTTCAAAAATTTAAGAGGCAACATCATAAATCAAAAAAATATACATTCTTTCTTCCGTAGAAAAGGTGAAACAAATGAAAAAAAATCAACCAAACATATTTTCTTTTTTGTTAAAAAAAAATAATAAAAACAAAAAAATTTCCCAAAGTTCAAGTCAAAAGCAAATAAATTTTTTAGAAGTCTTTCTTTAAAAAATAAAACAAAAATCAAAATAAAAAAAAAATCCTTTCTTCTTTTAAAGCTTTTCTCTCAAAAAATTCCAAAAAAAGGGTTAGTTTAGTTACTCCATTTTCGATGATCGAACTACGCCGGTTTGATTCTCGCACGGGGTGAGATACGTAGGCAACCCTCGGCGGGTCCAACCTCCCGTTTTTGCAAAAAAAAAAAAAAGAAAATCTAGATAATTTTAATTTTTGAGTCTAATAAAGTTTATCACCCTAAATAAATGTGCAGGATGAGCACGATACAAAATGAATCGTTTTCAATAATGACCAAGATCCCTTTTGAGTTGCGATTATGGTGGAACGACTTAGGCAAAGAGGGGCAAGGCAAAGTGAGGAAATATCTGAAAAATCTCCCGGATTTACTAGACATTCAGTCTCGGGGTGATATTATCAGATCAATGGTCACTTACTGGGATTCGGCGCACAATGTATTCCATTTTTCAGACTTCGAACTCACCCCGACGTTGGAGGAAATAGCGGGATACATTGGGGGTGATGAAGCTCCGTTAAGGTTCAAGTACTTGATTGCACCTAGGGCCGTCACGGTACACCGATTTTTGGATTTTCTGAAAATACCCCGAACATTTCACCATCCAGATCTTGCCAAAGGTTTCTGCAGTCTCCATCTCATGTATGCTAGATACGGTCATGAGGGTGGGTTCAATAAGCCGGATTTCAAACTATGTAGTAAAGGCAACCGACAAAAGTGGGACGAACACAGGCAGTTGGCTTTCATGACGGCCTTCTTAGGTCTTATAGTGTTCCCGAGGAAGGACGGCAACATCGATCTAAAAATAACCGGGGTTGTCAGTACTTTACTCACCCAAGATAAGAGTACTCTAGCGCCTATGATTATGGCTGACATTTTCCGGGCTCTCACTGCTTGTCGAGCCAGGGGCGACTTTTTCGAAGGATGTAACCTACTGTTGCAAATATGGATGACCGATCACTTATGCCGCCGCTCTCTGCTCTTGGGTTACGGTTCGCCTGAGAAGACCTGCATTGGAGAATTCTACACTAGAGTCAAAGGTTTCAATCTACCTGAGGGCGTCACATCATGGACCTCATTTTTCCGAACTCTCACTGCTAGCCAAATCCAGTGGACGCTCGGATGGTCGCCTGTTGAGGAAATCATATACATGCCAGCAGCCAGGCCCCACTTTCTGTTGATGGGACTTAAAAGCATCCAACCCTACGCACCATATCGGGTTTTGAGGCAACTTGGGAGGTATCAAGTGGTGCCGAAAGATGAAGATCTGAGTACCCAAGTGATTGAGATCAGTCCAGATGGTCGTTTCCCCAAAGAAGAAGTTCGCCAAATCTGGAGTGAGTGCCAACATCTGACGGCAAGCACTTGTGTAATGGATATAGCAAAAGGGGAAGTTGCCCCAGGATATCACGCTTGGTTCAGGGGCGACCTGTCTTGTGAAAGACCGGCTAAGAGACCGCATCTCAAAGATTTTGTGGAATCGTCCCAAGGGAAATGGAACTGGTTAGCAAAAGAAAAGGGGTATCGGGCCGAGATCGGTGATTTGAAGCTACAAATTGATAGTCTGAAATTCAGTAACAACATGCAAATCGCGGCAGATCGAAGCGAAAAGAATAAATTGGTCCGAGAGAATGAATAACTTAAGGCCCAAATCCAAAAATTGAGATTGTCTCTTGATGAACGGCCCAGAAGTCGATCAGACCAACAGTTGATCAAGGGTTTGAGAAGAGAAGTCGCGGAATGGCGAGATGGTTTAGAAGAATCGGGACAGATTATGGCGAAGCTCAAGGCACGGTGGGGAGTAAAAGTAGAGAAGCATCGCCGATACTTGAACCAATCGAAACGCGACCACGAGAAAACTGTTGCCAAAATGAAGAGAGAGATGGCTATACTTGAGACCAAAGCAGTTAATCAGGCTAAGGATTTCCAAATTGAGAGCAGATACTGGTACGACTTATTGGCCCAGATGAAGTTAGAAGTACGACAACTGAAGAATCAACATACACAGGATGCTCAGGTATTCAAGACGTGTAGTGATCAGATAAAATGCCTACTCATAGAGAAAAAGCAAACCAGAGATAAGATCAGGGCCATTGCCCATGCCATCACCAGACGGTGTCTACGATGTGAGAACATGACCAGCGTTACCGTCCTCTCGGCAGTGATGAGTTATGTCAAACAGACCATGCATGAGCTGGAGCAACTTGAGAGGGATCTCACACCTAGGACCGCGGCGAGGCCGAACGATGCCCCGCGGACACCAATTTTCAAAACCATAATGCACTTATAAGTCAAGTCTGTCTTCTGCCTGTTTTCCCATCAGGGTGATTTTTAGTCTGGGTTTATTTTCAAAATTTGCTCTTTCTTTTGCAAAATGTAGTTTGTAATAGACCATTTCAATAATAAAAGGTGTGTTTCTTTCATTTGTGTTTCGAACTACATAATGATCTGATTCACGTAGGCATCGTGATACGTAGGCAATCCTCATCGGATCCGGTCGCATTTCTTCTACTGCAAAATAAAAAAAAATTATAATAATAAAAAAAAGAAAAAAAAAGAAAAAAAAAATAAAAAAAAAATGAGAGGAAAATGCCGGAATAACGCATGCTCTCGTAGCAAATATGTAGTGATCCACTTAACTGTATAGGTGCATCATACCCAACGTGAGATTGACCATCTGTTATTTGCTGCAAATTAACCGTGCGTTTGTCGTTGAGTAATCCAGGGTTTTTGAAAAGACGGTTGGTTTGGTGAAAGTCTGGCCTCGCACTCATACTTCACGAGGTCAAGAAGAAGTGTTCAACTACCTGTTGTTAGGACCAGAAGCAGTACTCACACTTACTTCACCAGGTCAAAAGGAAGTGTGGAAATGTCTTCAGAAATTCCATTGCAAACAATCCCTGTTTCCGAGGAGAGCTCGATCTCAGCCGTCCTCACGCCTGAATCCGCAACTGCGGAGGAAAATAGAATCCTACGGCTCCGCATGTTGGAAATGCTGGACGACTGGAATAATGGGAAAGAGCCGCCAAGTGTCGTCCCCGGGTTCCCTGAATTATTCTCCAGGTCAAGTGGGACTTCTAATGTCCCCATAAATTATCCTGCTACCCCATTCGGGTACCCAACCACCTCAGCCTTCTCTGCTGGATCGCCTTCTGAGCCTCATCCCCGGATGTCAGCCACCGATGCAAGCATGAACATCTTTACTGCGTCACCTTGCCCGATTACGGCACAGCCTGCCACGTACAAACCAAGCTTTGACTCATCCTCTTTTACATTCCAAGCACCATCGTTTTCAATGGAACCAACTAGGTTCGCTACCAGCACTAATCCTCTACCGCCTCAGTGCGAGCTTGCACCCGGGCAGGATCAGAATCCCAGAATTGCAGAACAAAATGAGATTGCCAAGAGAATGAGAAGCCTTGAACAAAGTTTGAAGAATATGCAAGGATTGAGCAGACAGAAGAGCGTCTCTTACGCCGACCTATGCATATTCCCTCACGTGCACCTGCCAGCGGGTTTCAAGACCCCAAAGTTCGAGAAATACGATGGGCACGGTGACCCCATTGCACATCTTAAGAAATACTGCAACCAATTGCGGGGAGCCGGCGGAAAAGAAGAACTGCTAATGGCATATTTTGGGGAAAGTCTAGTAGGGATAGCCTCGGAATGGTATATGGACCAGGAAATGTCCCGATGGCATATATGGGATGATCTCGCCAGAGATTTTGTGAAACAATTCCAGTATAACATCGACATTGCGCCAGACCAAAATTCTCTGTCGAATTTGAAGAAGAAATCGTCAGAAAGCTTCAGAGAATATGCTATTAAGTGGCGTGAACAGGCGTCAAGAGTGAAGCCTCCCATGGATGAAGTGGAAATGGTCACTACCTTTCTCCAGGCTCAAGAGTCTGACTATTTCCAAAACATGATGTCAGCCATGGGCAAGCCATTCGCGGAAGCGATCAAGATTGGAGAGATGGTAGAAAATGGTCTGAAAACAGGTAGGATTCTGAGTCAAGCAGCCATAAGGGCAACCTCCCAGGCCGTCCAAAGCGGGTCCGGAGGAATGACAAGAGGGAAGAAGAAAGAAGAAACGACTATGGCAGCCTCGGAAGCAAGGGAGTATCGTCATCCCAGGCCCCGTTTCCCGGAAAGAACCCCACAACACTACTACCCCCACTCCAATTTGGCATATGCTCATCAACCTTATATGGTCATGAATGCCCAGCCTTATGCCCATCCACCACAACAAGCCAACCGAGGCCCAGCTCCTCCTTCTAGAAATCAGCCTCCTTACCGCAACCACTATAACCCACAACCCCCGCAGAATAACTTCCGCCCTGAAGAGCCACCCCGAAGGCGGACTTTCACGCCCATCGGTGAACCATACTCAACTTTGTTCCCGAAGCTAGTCCAGTTGGGTTTCTTGCAACCAATCCCTCAAACAAGGCAAAACCCGACGTCACCTTCTTACAAAGCTGGAGTCATATGCGCCTATCATTTAGGGGCCGAGGGACATGATACAAATGACTGCTGGTCGTTGAAAAGAGTGGTCGAAAATTTGATAGAGCAAGGGAAAATAGTGCTAAGGGACGAGGAGATCCCGAATGTAACTAACAATCCATTACCTGCTCACAATAATGGGCCGCTGATCGGAATGATTTGTGAAGACAAAGAGTTCGACCCTGCTCTGAAAGCCATAATTGCCATTGTCGACACGGGGAAGAGGCCCGAAACAGACCAGAAACCAGAAAAGGGGGAGGAGGCCAAGGCTATAAAGAAAGAGCCTGAAAAGAAGGTGGAGAAGAAAGTGGTACCGGAAGAGGATGGAGTTCTTTACATACCACGAGGTCGAGCTGAGAAGACGCAGAACTTCGCAATCAAAAAGACAAAACCTATGTACATGCCGAAAGGGGCCTATGTGGTCCGGGGAACGATTCAACCACCTCGGCTGAATGAGCCAGTAGTTATCGGACGCATGCCACAAAAGCCAATAACCAACCCGTCCACAGTGTCGTGGAATTATCAAAAGACTTTGGTAATGTACAAAGGCAAAGAGGTCATGGGAGAACTTCCAGAAAATACTTTCATTGGAAGGTATTCAAATACCCAAGAACTGAACGACGCCACACAAAGGCGCTTCCCGCCAAAGAAGCCCGTAAGTGTTGAAGAAGCGGAAGTGTTCTTCCAACAAATGAAAATGCCAGATTACGAAGTGATAGATCAACTGCGCAAGTACCCCGAGCAAGTGTCCATGCTGTCATTGTTAATGAGGTCGACCGAGCATCGAAAGATCTTACTAAAGACCCTGAATGAAGCATATGTGCCAGTTGAAACCTCGGTAGAGCAATTAGAGCGGATGACAGAAAGATTCTTCGCCGTCAACCAAATCTCTTTCAGCAAGAACGATCTACCCCCGGAAGGAGCGGCACACAACAAGGCTTTGCATCTAACAGTTAAATGCGAAGACTATTATGTCAAGCGGGTAATGTTGGATGGGGGCTCAGGCGTTGACATTTGCCCGCTCTCCACGCTACAAAGAATGGAAATTGGGACCGGAAGAATCCGACCCAACAATGTCTGCGTAAGGGCTTTCGACGGCATCAAAAGAGATACCATGGGAGAAATAGACCTGTTGTTGGTCATAGGACCAGTCGAATTTCAAGTAACCTTCCAGGTGCTCGACATGGATACATCCTACAATTTTCTCCTTGGCAGACCTTGGATTCATGCGGCAGGAGCCGTGCCTTCCACTCTTCACCAGATGGTGAAGTTCGAGTACGAAGACCGAGAGATCGTGGTCCATGGGGAAGATGAGCATGCCATTTATCGGGACCCATCCATCCCATATCTTGAACCGAGAGAAGGGAGCGAACATACGGTCTATCAAGCTTTCGAGATTGTACTGGCAGAGCAGCACGAAGAGGGAATACCCTACCCCCAGCCTTTCTTGTCTAACGCCTCGGTTATGGTGGCCAAAGAGATGTTCCGGCATGGATTTAGGCCAGGGAAGGGGCTTGGACGAACCCTTCAGGGAATAACAGAACCCATTACCTTGCCAGTCACCAAGAAACCTTTTGGACTAGGTTTCAAACCTACTCCAGCAGACGAAGAATGGGCAAAGAAAAGGAAAAATGAGGGTTGGAAGTTACCTCGACCACTGCCAGATTTATATGCAACTTTCATCAGGCCAAGGTACGCCGAAGAAGAAGATGATGAGGTCTTCACAGCTGAGGAAATCAAGGAGATATGTGGAGCGATGAGAGAGATGCTCTACGAGATCCACATGGTTCAACCAGGTGAAGGCACAAGCACTGCTGAGATGATGAACGTGGGGCTGAACGCCAAACTTCAAAACTGGGAGGCCACGCCATTCCCGACTAGACGGAAGTCCGGGTAGACCTGTCCTGCCACCTTTCCTGTGTCACAAGTTATCTCCAGGACATAACTTGAACGTTCTCTTCCTTTCCATTGTTGTTTTGAATTCCTAAGTTGTAAACATTGTTGTCTTCCAACTTTCCAAAAAAAATAAAAAAAATCAAAAAAATCATCATCATGCTTTCCCATTCTTTCTTTTGTTCTGATTTTTGTTATTTTTCCTTTTATCTTTCTTTTCAGTTATAATAATACGGCTTTAAATATGACATGCTTGCGGACTTCACGCCCAGATCACAATGAGCTATTTAACTGCGAATTAATGAACCCAGAACCAGAATATGATGCGGAAGAAGCTTTTAGGGAAATAAACCGAGAGTTGGAATATTTTGAGAATAAACCTAAGCCAAATCTGAATGACACCGAACCGGTTAATTTAGGAACTCCTGAAGAAATCCGGGAGACCAAAATAAGCATTCACACGGACAAGAAAACGCGAGAGGCGATAATTCAACTTCTTTTTGAATTTAAAGACATGTTTGCTTGGTCATATGATGACATGCCGGGTCTAGGTGTTGATCTAGTGGTTCATAAATTGCCGATTCATCCTGATTGTCCTCCAGTTCAACAAAAGCAACGAAAGTTCAAAATTGAGGTCAGCGACAAGATTAAAGAGGAGATCACTAAACAACTGAAAACGGGAGTGATTCGGGTAGTCCAATATACAACATGGTTGGCGAATGTGGTTCCGGTACCGAAAAAAGACGGGAAGACTCGGGTATGCGTAGATTACCGAGATTTGAATAGAGCAAGTCCTAAAGATAATTTCTCACTGCCCAACATCCACATCCTCGTTGATAATTGCGCCAAACACGAGATACAGTCTTTCGTAGATTGTTACGCTAGGTATCATCAGGTACTGATGGATGAAGAGGATGCCGAGAAAACTGCCTTCACCACGCCTTGGGGCACCTACTGCTATCGGGTCATGCCATTCGGTTTGAAGAATGCTGGGGCTACTTACATGAGGGTCATGACTGCCATTTTTCATGACATGATGCATCAGGAAATAGAGGTGTACGTGGACGACGTGATAGTCAAGTCCAGGACGCAGGATAATCACATCCAAGACTTGAGGAAATTCTTCGAGAGACTAAGGAAGTATGACTTGAAGCTAAACCCAGCCAACTATCGTTCGGAGTCCCGTCGGGCAAACTTTTGGGCTTCATCGTAAGCAGGAGAGGTATCGAACTAGATCCAACTAAGATAAAATCTATCAGAGATCTACCTCCCCCGAGAACGAAGAAAGACGTGATGAGTTTGTTGGGCAGGTTGAACTACATCAGTCGATTTATTGCCCAGCTGACAAGCACGTGTGAGCCCATATTCAAGCTGTTAAAGAAAGATGCGGCGATTAAATGGACAGCTGAGTGTCAAGAAGCCTTTAATAAAGTCAAAGAATACCTTTCGAATCCCCCAGTCTTGGTCCCTCAAGAACCAGGGAGGCCACTTTTCTTGTATCTAACAGTCTTGGAGAACTCTTTCGGTTGCGTCCTCGGGCAACACGACATAACCGGAAAGAAGGAGCAAGCAATCTACTACTTGAGCAAGAAATTCACCGGCTACGAGGCCAAATACACTCTGCTGGAAAGGACATGTTGCGCTCTGACGTGGGTTGCTCAAAAGCTGAGACATTATCTCCAAGCCCACACTACTTTCCTCATAAGCAGGCTGGATCCTTTGAAGTATATATTTCAGAAACCGATGCCTACTGGGAGACTGGCCAAGTGGCAAATCCTGCTTACTGAATTCGACATAGTCTATGTCACTCGCACGGCAATGAAAGCCCAGGCGCTAGCAGATCATTTGGCCGAAAATCCGGTCGATGAGGAATACCAGCCATTGAGTACCTACTTTCCAGATGAAGAAGTAAACGCCGTAGAGGTGGTCTCGGAGGATGCTCATGTTTGGAAAATGTTCTTTGATGGAGCCGTGAATGCCAAAGGTGTAGGGATTGGGGCAATTTTGATCTCGCCTTCTGGTCAGCATTATCCCGCCACAGCTAGACTTCGTTTCTTTTGCACAAATAATACAGCTGAGTATGAAGCCTGCATCATGGGCATGCATATGGCAATCGATCAGGATGTCGAAGACTTACTGATTATGGGAGATTCTGACCTGATTATCCGGCAAGCTCAAGGCGAATGGGAAACTCGGGATGTCAAACTTATCCCTTACCGACAGCATGTGGAGGACCTCAGCAAGCGCTTTACATCAATAGAGTTCAGGTATATCCCGAGGTGTCACAATGAACTGGCAGATGCACTTGCTACTTTGGCTTCAATGCTACCCTACCCGGGCAACGCCCACGTCGATCCTTTGGAAATCCAAATCAAGGAAAGACACGGTTACTGCAATGTAATCGAGGCGGGATCAAATACGCAGCCTTGGTACCATGACATCAAGAGGTTCCTGAAGACACAAGAATACCCCGAGCACGCTACTGGAGATCAAAAGAGGACCATTAGGCGACATGCAAGTGGTTTCTTTCTGAGCGGTGAATTGTTATATAAGAGGACCCCGGACCTCAATCTCCTAAGATGTGTCGATATCGAGGAAGCGAGAAAGATCATGCACGAAGTACACACAGGTGTGTGCGGACCTCACATGAACGGGTATGTCTTAGCGAAGAAAATCCTTCGAGCAGGTTATTACTGGATGACCATGGAAAAGGATTGCTTTAGCTTCGTTCGGAAGTGTCATCAGTGTCAGGTGCACGGTGATTTGATTCATGCACCTCCCACGGAGCTGCATCCCATGTCTGCACCTTGGCCATTTGTCGCCTGGGGCATGGACGTCATTGGACCAATCGAACCAAAGGCTTCGAATGGACACAGGTTTATACTGGTTGCCATCGATTACTTCACAAAATGGGTAGAAGCTGTCACTCTCAAGTCGGTCACTAAAAAAGCTGTAGTGGATTTTGTACACTCAAATCTTATCTGTCGTTTCGGTATTCCTGCGACTATCATTACAGATAACGTAGCAAACTTGAACAGTCACTTGATGGGAGATGTATGCGAGCAATTCAAGATAACGCATAGGAATTCTACTCCTTATCGGCCGAAAGCCAATGGTGCTATGGAAGCGGCGAACAAAAACATCAAGAAGATTTTGAGGAAAACGATCCAAAGTTCCCGACAGTGGCATGAGCAGTTACCATTTGCATTATTGGGGTATCGCACTACGGTACGCACATCAGTAGGAGCGACTCCTTATCTTTTGGTTTATGGGACCGAGGCTGTAATACCGGCAGAGATAGAAATTCCTTCGCTTCGAACCATTGTCGAAGCAGAAATCGAAGACAGCGAGTGGGTCAAGACTCGGTTAGAGCAATTGATTTTGATTGATTAAAAGCGAATAGCCGCGGTTTGTCACAGATAGTTGTACCAACGAAGAATGGCCCGTGCTTACAACAAGAAAGTCCGACCCAGGAATTTCGAAATAGGTCCGCTGGTACTGAGGCGTATTCTGCCGCATCATGAGGAAGCAAAAGGGAAGTTTGATCCAAATTGGAAAGGCCCATACATCATAAGGAAGATATTGCCGAGAGGAGCATTGTATTTAGGTGATATCGAAGGAAATGACCCCGACACAGCAGTAAATACGGATGCAGTCAAGAGATACTACGTCTGAATTATACTCCAGTAGTCTTGACGCATTTGAAATGACGAAGGTTTTATTCCCCACTACTCCCCAAACACTACCCAATTCTCTCTACAAACCTTTGAGCCGCTTACAAAAAAAAAAAAACAAAACATTGATAGAGGCTTGAACTACGTTTGACTTGATTCCGAAAGGATACGTAGGCAGCCTCTCCCTGAGGTTCAGTCACACCAACAATAAAATTCCATTCACCCTAAAATTAAAACCGGGGCACGTCGAAAAGTTTAGAAGTTAGTATCATCTACCTCTCTTTACCAACCACAAGCCTTCAGATCAATTACCAAAGATAGTGGGAAACCAATAAGCGTCACAAATGGAGACCGGCACACTCTGAATTGAGAGAGATAAAATGAGAGAGTCTCGTCGGTGAAAACCTTCGGGCACCACGAGGCGACGGGAGTAGAGAAACCAAAATGAGAGAGCTTGTTTAGTAAAAACTCACAAAGAGTGCTATCAAGCGATGACAGGAAGAGAAATGAGAGAGGTCAGCCGGCGAAAACCCGCAAAGGGCGCTGTTGGCCGAAAGAGTGACCCTACCCAAGGAGGTTTCGGCAAAGTTCCACCAGGTTTGGAATCACAGATCCGTTCTGATTGAGGGAAACGCAAGCTCATGGAAAGTCAGGCGTCCAGTCCAAAGAGCATGTCATGTCATTTGAAGCCAGCATTATCTTCCTCAGATAAGTCTTTCTCGTCCCGAAAGAGACATTCCCTTCCTGAAATTTGTTTTCTCCTTTCTTTGTTTCTCTTCGAATCCCTTTTTATGTTTTAACCCCAAGTTCAGGATACACCGGAGAGGGCAGGTGGCAGGTTTGTTTTCACGGAATTCCGTTTCATGAAGGAAAACACCCCGTTTCGTTGGTACATCTGTCCGAACTTGATAAATCATGATATTTGATGGCGTTTGAAGTAAAGAGGAAAAAGAGAAATTTCCCCCAGCAAGTTCGCCTTCGGACGAATCCCCACAGAGTCTTTCCCTGTACAATCCTCCCACAAAGTCTCCCCAATATATATTTTTAAAAAAAAAAAACCCCCCGTTGGAATTTCCCCAACACATCCCCAGCAAATCCCTTTGTAAAAATTCCCCAACAAGCTTACCCCAACCAAGCCTAGAAAGCCCGCTGCGAAACAATTACCCAGCATGCCCCATTGTACAAACATCCACACAAAGAATACACTTTGTAAATATTCCCCCATAGGACTTCCTTTTGTACAAATCCCCACAGAATACCTCCAATAAAATCCCCGTTGAGAACCTCCAAGCAAAACGGGACACAAAAAAAGAGAGAAAAGAAAAAGAGCCTTACGAGGCAAATCATCACAGAATCTGGAAATACAAGCCTGAGCGGTCTAAAAGGTTCCGGCAAATGAATCAAATCAATGGCGGGACTTCGCAACAGAAATGAAGACGCAACAAAGCAATCGGGAACGATCAAGGTCACCAAACCGACCGTCATTTCCGAACTAACAATTGTTCTTTGTCTGAAAAGTTGAAACAGGTTTAATCCAAGACAACCGTGCAAGAAGCAGGTATCGCCCAAAGGAGAAGGTACATGGGTACAAGAAATATTTTGGCAATAAGGAATTCACTCAAAAGGTAAGTTTCCACGAAACTCCCTTTTGTCTTTTACTAAAACAAGAAAATTCAAAAAAAGAGATCAGTTGTTTGTTCTCGAATTTTGTCCCCAGCTAATCAGCATTAGGGTTTTAAACACTAAACTGAATTTTTCCTTTAGTCAGCATTAGGGTTTTAAACCCTAAACTGAATTTTTTCCATTCAGCCAGCATTAGGGTTTTAAACCCTAAACTGAGCTTTTCCATGCAGTCAGCATTAGGGTTTTAAACCCTAAACTGAATTTTTCATTTAGTCAGCATTAGGGTTTTAAACCCTAAACTAAACTTTTTCCATTCAGCCAGCATTAGGGTTTTAAACCCTAAACTAAGCTTTTCCATGCAGTCAGCATTAGGGTTTTAAACCCTAAACTGAATTTTTCCTTTAGTCAGCATTAGGGTTTTAAACCCTAAACTGAACTTTTTCCATTCAGCCAGCATTAGGGTTTTAAACCCTAAACTGAGCTTTTCCATGCAGTCAGCATTAGGGTTTTAAACCCTAAACTGAATTTTTCCTTTAGTCAGCATTAGGGTTTTAAACCCTAAACTGAACTTTTTCCATTCAGCCAGCATTAGGGTTTTAAACCCTAAACTGAGCTTTTCCATGCAGTCAGAATTAGGGTTTTAAACCCTAAACTGAATTTTTCCTTTAGTCAGCATTAGGGTTTTAAACCCTAAACTAAATTTTTTCCATTCAGCCAGCATTAGGGGTTTTAAACCCTAAACTGAGCTTTTCGATGCAGTCAGCATTAGGGTTTTAAACCCTAAACTGAATTTTTCCTTTAGTCAGCATTAGGGTTTTAAACCCTAAACTGAATTTTTTCCATTCAGCCAGCATTAGGGTTTTAAACCCTAAACTGAGCTTTTCCATGCAGTCAGCATTAGGGTTTTAAACCCTAAACTGAATTTTTTCCATTCAGCCAGCATTAGGGTTTTAAACCCTAAACTGAGCTTTTCCATGCAGTCAGCATTAGGGTTTTAAACCCTAAACTGAATTTTTCCTTTAGTCAGCATTAGGGTTTTAAACCCTAAACTGAACTTTTTCCTTTAGTCAGCATTAGGGTTTTAAACCCTAAACTGAGCTTTTCCATGCAATCAGCATTAAGGTTTTAAACCCTAAACTGAATTTGACTTTTAGTCAGCATTAGGGTTTTAAACCCTAAACTGAATTTTTTCCATTCAGCTAGCATTAGGGTTTTAAACCCTAAACTGAGCTTTTCCATGCGGTCGGCATTAGGGTTTTAAACCCTAAACTGAATTTTTCCTTTAGTCAGCATTAGGGTTTTAAACCCTACACTGAATTTTTTCCATTCAGCCAGCATTAGGGTTTTAAACCCTAAACTGAACTTTTTCCATTTAGTCAGCATTAGGGTTTTAAACCCTAAACTGAACCTTTTCCATTTAGTCAGCATTAGGGTTTTAAACCTTAAACTGAACTTTTTTCCTTTAGTCAGCATTAGGGTTTTAAACCCTAAACTGAACTTTTTCCTTTAGTCGGCATTAGGGTTTTAAACCCTAAACTGAACTTTTCCTTTAGTCAGCATTAGGGCCCCAACCCTAAACTGAATTTTTCCCCAGTTGGTCAGTATTAGAGTTTCAACTCTAGGAACTGAACTTCTCCCCAGCTATTCGGTATTAGGGCTCCAACCCTGAACTGAGCATTTTTATCTTCCTTCATCAATTTTATGAACTTTCTGGCGAATAATTCACGAAATTTTCCTAGTGAAACTGGGGCAGAAAATTTCGCTCGTTTGTTTTTTTTTCTCCCGCAGGTCTAACCTCGAGCCACACGGATCAAAATGACCTACGAGATGAGTCTCAACTCAGAATCTAAAAAAGAAAAGGACAAAAAGAAGATGTCCCGAGATACCGGAGAAAATGGAAGGCGGATCATTCCATGATTTGATTAAGGTCCAGAACTCTGCCAGTCACGTCTCCCTGAGTATCCCAGAGGTTAAACAAGCACCTACAACTCGCAAGCATCAAGATTCGGATCGAAGTCTCCAAGCAAAATCAGCTAAGACCCATGATCAAGTCGCAAAAGAATCATAGATAGGGATCTTGTAACTAGCAGTTGACATGCATATAAGTATTTAGTTCAGTTTCAATTTTTCTTTGGTTGTAATAAGGCGGTCAGTAAAGCAGGTGACAACAGCAACAGCAGTAATAGCAAGAATCGCAGTCCCATGGTAGTCCCAGCTACCAAAACTTCCCGAACTACATTGACCTGATTCCTGTTTAGCCCAGGATATGTAGGAAACCTTTGGAGCAAAGGTTCGGTCAAATCTTTCAAAAATGCTTCACACGGAGTAGTCCATAGGCAAAAATCACTCATATCCGCTCACTTTATCTTTGCATGAAAACCCTTCGTGTTTCCGAACAAAGAGGGGCAGCTGTGAGCACGTGATTTTTGTCTTACGCGACAATTGCACCAAAAGAATTAAAAAATAATAACAAATGGTCCTGCTGTACAAATTTGGATTTTACATGGCACTTTGTTAATTATTTATGATTTTTGCCCATTTTTATTAAAACAAAATACAAAATGTATGTGTCGTGCGTAATGTGAACCGTAATCCGATTGTTAAATGGGAGATCACAAAAATACGCATTTCTTTTGTCCTGATTTGTTGCCTTGTTTAATTTTACCTACTTTTAACATTTTATACGCGTGAAATAAATATGTTAAGTGTTAATTAATGGTGTCTAGTTTTATTTAATTAGGTTGTGTATTTAGGAAATTAGAAATAAAGAAAAAGAGGGTAAAAATTTGTTTTAAATGAATTTGGGCCGTGCCCATTTCAAAATCTGAAGCCCAAATGAACGTCCCAAGCCACCAGTCCGAACAGCCCACCCCCAGGCCACAAAACGACGTAGTTTAACACCAAAACTACGTCGTTTCAATGCCGATCCATCTCAACCATTCAAACCAAACTGATCCAACGGCCAAGATCTCACACCCCGTACCCACTAACAGACCCGACCCGTCTCACCCGGACCGACCCCAACCCTTTACCCTCGAAACGACACTGTTCCCCGTTAGTTGAAGGATCCTGGCCCTTTATCACGTCTCATCCAACGGCCAGGATCCACCTATCCACTAACTATATAAACCCATAACCTTACCCTGCCCCCCTATCCGAACCCCAGCCTTAGGTCACCTTCGTCCTCATCCCTTTCCCCTCCAAAACCCTAGCCGCCCCTGTATTCTTCACCATGAAAGCCGGCGGCATGGACGCCGGTAACCCCACCCTTAACACCATAGGACCCCCTTGCCATCCTGAACATGGATCTGTTAACTACTTAACTCGAATCCCTTCCCACCTTCTCGAATCTTCGTTTGAAGATTCGAGTCGGAACTTGACTTACACCGTTTAACCCTAGTTTTACACCAGACACTCCCCAGACCCCCCTCGTGACCAAACCATGCTTGGTTTGGTCCGAATCTGACCAGGGAAGCATGAATCCCAGATCTAATCTTTGGAACCTTAGGGTTCCTCGTCACTGGTCCGTATCTCGTTTACACCAAGAGATTAAGGTCTAATGGACCTTAATCGAAGTGTTTCTCATCTGAGAAACACTTCGATTAAAGTCCGTTCAGCCTTAAGAAAGGTCTGTTCGAATCCAAGTTAAGGTTTTTGATTTTTCGGGATTTAAGGTGAGTTTTGTTTTCTTTTTTTTATTCTGTTAGTCCATGTTTGTTTAAAAGGCTGTTCATGTTGTTGTGAAATTTGTGTTTCGAATTTTACCGACTGTGTCCTGTCCACCTTGCCTGAACCTCTGTTGTTTGATTGAGTCCTTCTTCTACTTGTTCTGATAATATGTATGTATGTATTTGTTGTGCAATTAGTTGAATTTCAAATTTGAACTGATTAACTGATTCCTCGAGTACAATTCTGCTTAGTCAGTACAATTCAAATCATGCGTTCGATACTGTTAAATGTTTGATTTTGGCTACGATTGTACATGTTATGATTAATATAGTCGAGTCGACATGTGTCGTCAATTAGTTTCAGCTGCCTGAACAATAACAAATCGATTTACTTTTGATAAGCATGGCCTGAATCATTTAGGAACTGAGTTTAGTGCTTATAATTGTTAATTTGAATCAGAAATGTAAAAATCAATGTTCTGTTTAGTCACAATTCTGAAATTGGAGGGCATGTGCACTTGTGCACAACATGTGCATTTTGTGCACAGCCTGTGCCCTGCCTAAGTGCTTTTTGAATTAAATAGTTTGACAGCATATGCTGTCAGACTACATCCTGCTGCCCATATTCTGCTTTAAGTTTCAGAAATAATAAACATTACTAAAAAGTTAAGCCTGCCAAGGGAATGTCATGGGGTTGTGCTCTTATTTAAATAGTGAGTGGAAACTGAAAAGGGGTAGCACATGGGAGGGTGTTCTGATGGTTTAAACAGGCTGTTAAAGGGTTGATTTGAAGCTGATAAAAAAGGGAACAGATTTTGATATACACACACACAGATACAAGAGAGAAAGAATATAGAAAAATCAGGAACTGTTTTCTTCACATTGTTGTCTGGATTTCATTTGTTCTTCTACTTGTTCAATCGATTCTGATCCTTCCAAGTTTAAACTGAGCTCACTGGTTGTAGTTTGCATGGGTTTTTTTTCCTGAAGTTTGGTCTATCTGGGGTTTCTATTTCCACTGCCTTGTTTGTTACCTGCTGTTACTGCTGCTGTTTGGTGTTGCTCCTATTGTTACTCTGCTGACTTCTATTCTTCTTCAATTGTAAACACTTCCAGGTACACACTTCTGAAATTACTTGTTGTTGAAAGCTTGAAGCTTTGAAGCAGAAATAAAAGAAATGAATGTTGATTCCTTCACAATACCTATGTTCAAAACATGGCCATAGGTTGAATGGTAGTCGGCCTACATTTGTTTAAGTTCGTTCCAACAGCAATTGCTCTGTATAAATTAACATACATTCTGTTTGAGATGAAATATTAGATAGCATTGTTTATTAGATCAGGTGTGTTTTAATGTATATAATCATTGGGGTCTTGATTTAATTATGACAGTATAACATAGAATCATGGCAATCATCTGCATGTATTTTGTCTAGACCACTGAATTGTCCAAATCTGTTGTATTTGGTCCGGGACAAATGTACCCCAAACAAACTCTCATGCGGTCACATTAAGAGTTTGGCCATGTACGCCAACTCTCTTGTCAGATTGCTTGATCCGATATAGGTTCGATATTGGGCTTCGGTATAGATTCACTGTTTCGAAATAATGCGATGACTTTTTGAGGAAAACTAGCAGGCATTTTTAGTTCAATAAGTAGTAGTTTTCCTAATAAACAGCCAATTTCATTCATCAAGTCCAAATAGGCTAGTTTTAAAAATCAAACTTGGAGGTCGTCAACATGAGTTTAGTATATGTTATTAGTTTGCTTGCAATCTCACTTAGAAAATTAACAAGCGTATTCACTCGATGAAGACAAGGTATGAGGTAACTCTCACCTCATAAACAATCAATCAGGTAATCGAACAAAATTCGGATTCGGCAGACATAGTAAAAATTCAGTATGTACTTGTTTAAACAAGTAAGTTTGGCATCTTCCCTTTTTTTATTTTTTAGAGCAAACGTAATAGAAATGTAGTCACTTTAGGATATCCTTCCAAAAAAATGAGATGAGTCTCGCCAAATAACAAATACGAATTGCGGGGCCCTCAATAATTAACCATAAAAAATACTTAGAATTCGGGACAGGCCGTTTAGCGAATTTTACGGCCTTCCCCAAAGATAATAATACGTTAGGCTCTTTAGGCACGATTTAATTAAATTACATTCTTAAATTCGAGTGTGCATTGATGTGACCCAAATTCAAATCTCAACGAAGTCAAAATGTGTTGACGATCACGGGCGCATTGATTGTGACGTGGTTCGAGATCCATTTTCACGACGTTGCAATTCTATAAAAATAAATGATAATGATAAAAGCGGTTTAAACTTAATAAAAGCACGTAAGTCATAACATATATTTAAATCAGATATTTAGCCATTATAACAATTTAAGCGACCATGCTAAAACCACGGGATTCGAGGGTGCCTAACACCTTCCCTCGGGTCAACAGAATTCCTTACTTAGAATTTCTGGTTCGCAGACTTCATTTGGAAAAGTCGAATATTTTCCTCGGTTTGGGATTCAAGATAAACCGGTGACTTGGGACACCAAAAGCCAAACCTTTCCCAAGTGGCGACTCTGAATTAAATAAATAATCCCATTTCGAATATTGTCACTTAAATTGGAAAAACTCCCTCGCGCATTTAACCCTTCGGGGCGGGGCGTGCAAAAAGGAGGTGTGACACCCGAAGCATATAATTCAAAGTTTTGAGAAATATACTCGATCAAATTATAAAGATCTTTGTACGGTTTAAAGCAATCTGTGCGCATGTGGTATAATCGCCTCAGTAAATATTTGCTGAAAGAAAGTTACATAAATTATGTTATTTGTCTATGTATTTTTATAAAGAAAATGTCATCAAAATTTGTTACATTTCCTGTTTATGTTGGTGACATAAATCTTACTGGAACTCCAGAAGAGCTCCAAGAGGGTCTTAAAAATACTTTTACATGGACAAAGTGTACCCATTAAGTACACCAATGAATATTCAATCACTTGAAGTGAATAAGGATCCGTTCCAACCTCTAGAAGAGGATGAGGAGCTCCTTGGTCCTGAAATACTCTATCTCGGTGTAGATGGTGCACTTATTTATCTTGCTAATGCTAACAAAAGTGGTGCAAATCATATTGATAATGCAGATGCAGGTTATTTATCCGATACCCATAAAGTTCGATTTCAAACCGGCAAGCAGGGAGTGCATATGATTGAGATCAGTGATTCATTCGAGAAACATGTGGGTTGGAATGTGATAAAAGACCCACAATATTATACGGAGACAATATTTCATGTATAGCCCTATTAAAGGGAGGATTTATAAAAGGAAATAGAACGAAGCACATTTCACCAAAATTATTCTACACACACGATCTTCAGAAAAATGGTGACATTGATGTGCAACAAATCTGTTCAAGTGATAATTCAGCAGATTTATTCACTAAATCTTTGCTAACTTCAACTTTTGAGAAGATGGTATACAAGATTGGATTGCGGAGACTCAAATATTTGAAACAAGGTTTTCATTAGGGGGAGTAAAATACGCGATGCACTATTTTTCCCTTACTAAGATTTTTTCCCATGGGGTTTTCCTTATAAGGTTTTTAATGAGGCACCTAGTAATGCGTATTACTAAATATATGTACTCTTTTTCCTTCACTAGGATTTTTTTCCACGTGGTTTTTTCTAGTAAGGTTTTTATGAGGCACATTATCTTTTAATGAACATCCAAGGGAGAGTGTTATAAATATATTATATTATGGATGTTCATTTAGTACTCCGTTGTAAATAAGCTTCCTGAAGAAGCTTATCCATATGGGACTCCACCGTAAATATGTTTATCTATTTAAGTACTCTATTGGAAATAAGCTTCCTGAAGAAGCTTATCACTTCGATACCCGGTTATGGATAAACATTACCCCCAGTAGAAGATTATCCATAAAGGGTATAATAAGCTTATCCTTTCAGTACCCAGTTATGGATAAACATTACCCCCAGTAGAAGATTATCCATACCGAATATAATAAGCTTATCCTTTCAGTACCCAGTTATGGATAAATATTATCCCCGGTAGAAGATTATCCATACTAGGTATAATAAGCTTATCTTTTCAGTACCCAGCTATGGATAAACATTACCCCCGGTAGAAGATTATCCATATCGGGTATAATAAGTTTATCCTTTCAGTACTTTGTTATGGATAAACATTGCTCTCAGTAGAAGATTATCCATATATGGTGTAGTAGCAACTTACACAGCAGTTTCCTTTCTTCTATAAATAGAAGAGATTTCAGTTCATTATGTACATCAGTTTGAATTCGAATAATATATCAATTTCTCTCTATACTTGTCTTTACTTTATAGTCTTTATTTTATAACAATTTAACAATAATTATGTGTTTTTTAAAATATTATGCGCCCATTAATATGGAGCAGGCGTTCTTTGGAAGTTTTTAATTTAATTATTAATATTTTTAAAAAATTAAAATAAAAAATCACAAAATCATTATAACCCGATAAAAAAGCGTAGGGACAGGCTGACCCTTCTTCCCATTCTGGTTGGGTTGAACTTGATCCAGAAGTATAGCTCATTATATTACCTTTCTTGTAGTTCTTTAATTTAGGAATTTTTGATTTTAGGATACTAGCTTCGGTCGATAGGGTAAGCACTCATTTCGTTCTTGTTTGTTTTCGTTTTGATATGAGAGAACTCTCCATATTTTTGAGAAAGTTTTTTAGCTTGCTGACTAGGGTTGACAGCTAAATTCAGTCTTCGAACCCCCAATAGCTCTTTTTAAAGGGACATCTCAGAACTCAGATAGCATCAAGCTGAGCACAAGTGTATTAGTTTTTTTTAATAGAAGGAAATATATTAATAATAGCTAAGTGTCAAACATTGACATATTACATCCCAAACTGCCACAATTGGCACTAACATTTACACTACAGCCTTCTAAGGCATCAACATTTTCTAACGCGACCAACCTAGTGCATATAGTGGCTGAAGTAGTTTTTAGTTTTTACAGAAAAGAAGCCCTCCATGTCCCTTTGATATTGTGTCATCGCCAGTTCCAGTGGGGTAGAAAAAAGAAGAAGCTTATTTATGTAGGGCTACATGAGTGCATTTCTAGCCAAAATATGTGACATTGCGTTTCCTTCCCTGAAACTATGCTTGAGGATTACCTGCCCCTTCTGCCTCACCTGAAGAAGTAACAACCTGCATGCATAAATTAGATGTGTGTAAGTAGGATGGTCATGCTCAATCATGGTTATTGTTTCTAAAGCATCCGTTTCAATTTCTACTGGATGCATGCTATGTGTTATAACTATCTGCAGGCCTTCTTGTAGTGCTTGGAGTTCCACTTGAGCCAATGAGAGTGTATGCACCTTCTTGGTGAAAGCCATTATCCAGCGCCCTGCATGGTTGCGAACAATTCCTCCAATTCCACCTTGGTATCTATCAGCTTTAAAGGCACCATCTATGTTTAGTTTCAACCAGCCTTGCGGTGGCTTGTGCCAACTAACCTTAATAGACTTGTGATGGGAGTTGTTAATGTGCTTTTCAGTCAAGAGTTTATATTCTATAGAGGTATTGATAATGGTTGACCAACGAATTTTGTGAGAAGTATTGTTGTGATTATTTGCATTCCTATTTTTTCAGATGTTCCAAATGGCAAAAGGAAAGACCTCATTCCAAGAAAGATAGTGGTGGCTAAAATAATTATTAAATTGCTTAATATGATCGAGCCAGTGAGTAGTATGCATCTTATCATTCAGTTGGAGACCATAAGTTGGAGCCAGTGAGTAGTATGCCATAAGTTGTTGACAGATGAGCAATCCCAGAAGATGTGGTGAATAGTTTCCTCATTGTTTTTGCAAACCGGGCAGATTGGGTCGATGTTGATACCTATATTTGCCAAGTAAGATCGTGTAGGAAGTCTATTGTGGTAGCACTTCCAAATGAATTTTTTTATCTTGTTTGGGCAATGTAAGCTCCAGATCCAGCGGAAATATTTGTCTTGATTTTCTTCTTCATTTATGATTTGATAGCAAGAAGAGGTTGAGAACAGTCCATTAGAGGATAGGCTCCATATTCACATTAGAGGAATATGCTATCAGTTATTGGGAAGGAAGAACAAATGAGATTTTGAGAAGTTCCATTACCCATTTTCCTTAATTTGATTTACTGTAAGCTTATCCTCATGTTCCCTTAGAGGACCTGCGATTGCATTCCTAAGGTTCCTTATGTTTGGGATCCAGATGGATTGCCCAACACTAAGGGGAGCCTTGTTATTGATATCCCATCTTGTACCAATATTGCAAAGGTGCCATCCTCTAAGGATGCTCTTCCAGGTGTGAGAGTAAGTAGTATTCCCCCTCATATTACCATATTTACTAGAGATTACTTTGGTCCACAGCGAATTAGGGTTGTTAATAAGTCTCCATACTAAACTCGTTAGGAGTGCTAGATTTTTACTTTTAGCTTTTCGAATCCCCAGGCCACCCATGCATTTATCCTTTGTAACAATGTTCTTATTAATCATATGGAGTTTCCTCTTATTAGGGGATGATTTCCATAGAAAATCCCGTTGGATTTTGTCTATTTCCTTTAGAATTTTTTTGGCATAGAGGATTGCATGATGTGGTTGGGAATTGTGTTTAGAGTAGAGGATATCAGGGTGCACCTCCCCGCTGTATTGAGCCACGTAGCTTTCCAACTACTTAGTTTATTTCTCATTTTATCAATGACGAATTGGTAGCCTTTTGGTTTTGGGCTAACGTATAGGATTGGAAAGCCAAGGTATGTACCAAAAGTTTCGCTGACTTTTGTGTCCCAAAGATTCGAAAGGTTGAATTTTGTTGACTTTGGGCACTGACTAGAAATAATTAACTTAGATTTTGATTTGTTAATGGTTTGTCCTGATAACTGGCAGAAGGTATCAAGGCAACGAATCATAGAATGGCCTGTTTTTATGTTGGATTTGCCCATTAGAGTGAGGTCGTCTGCGAAGAATAAGTGCGATAAATGAGGGCTTTTTTGAGTAATTTTAATAGTGTCCCATTTCTTAATATCCATTGTGGTTGATCATTATAGAGTGCATTTTCATGCAAAGTATGAAAATGTAGGGTGACATAGGGTCTCCTTGTCTAATTCCTCTTGAAGGAGCAAATGATTCAGACTTTGTGCCATTGACAAGGATGGTATAGCTAGAGGAGGTAATACATCACATAATTAGGTTGATAAAACTAGTAGGGAAATTAAAGAAGGTTAACGTTCTATGGATGAAAGACCATTCCAATTTATCAAATGCTTTTTCACGGTCGATTTTGACTATCATATTCCCTTGCTTGCCTTTTGAATTCTTGATGTAGTTCATTACTTCTTGAATGATTAGAGCATTATCACAATCTTTTCTTCCCTTAATGAAGCTAGCTTGGCGAGGGCTAATTATATTCTGCATAAAGGGCTTGATCCTATTGGCTATTATTTTAGAAATGATTTTGTAAATCGTATTACAAAGGCTTATGGGCCTAAATTTTTTTAAATAATTAGCATTTTCAAACTTGGGGATTAGGCAAATGTAAGTCTTGTTAATGTCTTCACGAATATTGTTTTCCCTAAATACTTTGTGACAAAAATCCATAACACTGCCTTTAATATTATTCTAGAATTTTTGGAAAAAAAGGGGTAAAGCCCATCCGGTCTTGGAGCTTTATTAGGATGACAGGAGAATACTGCTTTTGTGATCTCAGAGTCTATAAGCGGCTGGTCTAGGCACGAGAGAGGGAAGTGTATATTAGAGTGGTTGCTACCATTTTGTGTATTCCAATAGGAAGAAGTGTGGTTTGTAGTGAATAAGTTCTTGAAAGAATTGACCGTGTGGTCCATTATGGATTTTGGGTCGTCTATCCACTTGTTGGAGTCATCTTTGAAGAAGGTAATCTTATTAATTCTTTTTCTATTGGTCGCGATGATTTGGAAATATTTGGTATTAGCGTCGCCTCCATTCATCCACATAACTCTAGAGCGTAACTTCCAATAATCTTCCTCAAGTACTAGGATCTCATTATATTGATGTTGTAATTTTTTTCTAGCTCTTGAAGGAAAATGCTAGTGCTATATCTAGGACTAATTTGAATTCCACTTAGCCTTGCTAGAATTTGTCTTTTTTTCCTATGAATGTCACTAAAGACTTCGTTATTCCAGCTCTTAACATCCTCCTCAAAGGAATTCGTGGCAGGTATAAGATCATTAGTGGCCTAGTGCTTATTGACTATAGAAATGAACTCCGGATTGGAACACCACATTGTTTCTAAGCGGAAAGGCTTGTCAATATAGTTCGTGGATTTCTTTTTGAGAGATAAGAATAGGGTTATGGTCGGAATGTGTTTTTGGTAGGTGGATTATGGAGGCATCAGGGTATTGATCTAACCATTTCGTGTTAGCATAAACTCTATCGAGATGCTCCATTATTAGACCTTTCCCTTTTTTCTATGATTTGACCACGTAAATTTGCACCATTTGAAGCCTATATCAAATGCAGTAGTTTAGGCTTGCTAAAATATTTTGTGCACGCTTTTGGTTCACTGCCCTACCTCCAAATTTTTCTTGAGACATAATTACATCATTAAAATCCCCTCCCATAAGCCAAGGTCCTTTATAGAAATTATAAATATTTTTTTATATTATGCCATAATGTATCACGATTGTAATTGTCAGTGCTAGCATAGATTGAACTAAAGAGCCAAGTTTTGTGATTTGGTTTTACCTCGATCATGGCATGGATTTCTTGGTTACGCCTAGTGAAGTTGTTGACGATGACTCTAGTATGATTCCAAAGGATGACCAGCCCACCTGCTTGCCCCTCAGCAGGTACCTCTATCATTTCAGTGAAATTGAAGTCCTCCAGAATTGGGAGGTGGTTAGCCATTCTAGTTTCTAGAAGAGCTACCATGCTTGGTTTGTGAGTATCCATAAGCTCCCTAAAATTACGACGAAACTTTGCATTATTTGCACCCCGAACATTCCAAATTATAAAGTTAATGGGCTGATTCATCATGGGCTGGTTGGAAGGTGCTTGGTTGTTCTCCCTCGCTGTTGGTGCATTGTTCCTCCTGTGAGAGGGTACCAGAATTAGTACATTCTTCCCGACAATGGGGTCGGGGGAGGGGGGAGCGTATATCCATCGAGCACTTGAACATGGTGGGTGGACAGCTGATGATGCACTTCTTGTCGAGCCATTCTTTGAAGATTAGTATTTTTACTTCGCTTAGGTTTGAGAAGGCCACCCTGGGTTCTCCAAGATGAGGGAGTGGTTCTTCCTCCACTTCTTGGTTTTCCTCGAGATTTTGCATGTCCATCTACTGTGCTTCTGCATGTATGGGAGGAGGTGGGTTCTGAGGTTGTGGTTGTCGATTTAGTGGTTGGGCCTGTTGGACAGGGGGTGTTTGGGCTGTTCATGGGGTGAAAATGGGGTTTAGCATGGACATCTCCTCTAGAGCAAAGAAGGGTAGGTTGATTGGTACATTCTGTGGCATCATATTATTGGGATTCCCTGGAATATTCCACATCTCTTGCATATTGGTAGTTATGTTCTGGTTGAGTAATGGAGCCAGTGGTTGGAGGATATTTGAGATCCACATTTGGTTGATGTAGTTTGTCATAGCCAAATGCATGCCCTCCGAGATCAGCTGAGCAAGGTAGCTCGTATTTTGGATGATCAGGACTGAGTCCTGCCCGTTGATCTGAAGATTGAAGGAAATGGCTTGACCCATGAGGCCTAGCTCTATCCAGGAGTGTGGCTGATGGTTGGGTAGATTTGGTGGCTGAGTCTAAATCACAGGTTGAGGGGGAAGATGTGGTGGTAATGGAAGAAGTTTGTCCATTGGGTAGGGACGATTAAGACGTTGGATTTAAATTAGGCGAAATCTCCTTCGGAGGGTGAGTGGTGTTCGAGGCATTCTGGGAAGTTAATATAGCTTTTTGATGATCACAAGCTATGGAGTTTGGAGGGGTAAGAGCAGGGGTAGTAATGATAGGGTCTATATGCAAGGGAGAGGAGAGGTCTTGCGTGAGGTTTTTAGCAATATCTCCAATGGAGATCACGTCCGACATATGAAGGTCGCTTTTGACCAAGTGTTCATCGTCAGAGAGGTCATTTGATTGCATGCAATCTAATAGTGGGATATCTTCCTCCATAATATGATTACTGTGAGGGGTCAATGAAGGAGTATTTTTTGTGTGAATTTTTTTATTGGGTGTTAGAGGGTTATTAGCAGGCTCATTAGTAGCAAGAGATTTTGGGAGATACTCCGTAGGATTAGAGTTATTAGAAGACACGTTTTGTCCATCTGTCTGCTTGGGGTAGTCCTTGCCATGCAAACCACTGGTGGTATTATTTTTACCGCTGGTTTGTTTATAATCTAGGTGCTCTGAATTTAGATTATGGTAATTATGATTAAAGTGGTTAGTAAGAGTATTTTCATTAGGCTTATGATTTTTAACTAAAGTTAATACAGGATTATGAAGAGACTTTGGATTATCGAGAAGAGTGGATGACACATATTTTTTTTCTATGAATTTTAATTGCTGAGTTTTGAGAAACTTACCCGTTGAGGCTTCAAAAATTTTACATTGATACCTGGCAATGTTGATGTTGTGGTATTTGTCTACGTGCTTGATTTTAATAATGATCTCCTCTTCTTGGGGAATGAAACAGTCTGCCATTCATAGCGGGACAGATTGTTTTTCTGGTTTGCCTTCTTCATTGGTTGAGTTTGTACTATGGGTGATTATGTGGGTAAATTTGGTAGTTGAGTGCCCAAGACAACCACATTTTTTACATAGAATATTATCTCCTTCGTATAATATTGTTTGTTTGTGAGATCCAATAAGAATATAGGGCTGCACACCTCCTCAAGTGGCAATTGAACACATAAACGTGCATAACGCCCTCGAAGAGTAGAGGAGGTACATGCATCGATTTTTAGAAGTTTTCCAATAGCATTCCCAATTTTTGTGAGTATAATTCCATCGTATTCCGTTGGGAGATGGGGTAATCTCACCCAGATGGCCGTGAAACTTTAGGTTGCTTGAGTGGCTACAAAGTTTGGTGTCCATTTCTGGACTGAGAGGAAGAAGCCATTGATGAACCATGGCCCGTTTTGAAGTGCTTTCTTTGCATTTTCTTCCTTATTGAATTTAATCGTATAATAGTCCTCTCCGAGGTCTATTAAGGAGAAGTTTTCAGATGGCCTCCACAGGGCTTAAACCTTTGCCTTTAGATACTGGTGGAGGATTCTTTTTCCAATTAGCTTGATTATAACGGAGAATTTCCATGGTTCATAAATCTTTTGATATCCTGCTCCGTTAGGGTTATTTGATGAGGCTGGTTCACCTTTCCCTCGTGGGTAAACTGGGCATGATCATTGTGTTGCACATTCACAGGGGAAGATGAGCTACTTGGACTGTTCAAGTCCCCTAGATTGTTAGTTAATTCTCCAATCAGCTTGTCCTTGTACGAAATCTTTTCCTCACATGGGGGGATGTTAGGAGGCTTTGGAGGAATTGTTGTTGTTGCTAGTAGGTTGCCTCTAGTAGTATGTGTATGCATTCGTTTGGTTGTCTTTGGCAGAATAAAGATAGAGAGACGGAGGAGCCTCTCTCACTATGAATTCACAAGTGTATTAGTTAGAATTAAATAGAAAGATTATAATTAGTCATAATTTGCTACACCTTATAACAAAAATATTTGAAAGTGGAATAAAAAATCTTAATAAATATTTTTCAAAGGATATTTTCTCCCATAGTGTTTTCTTAGAATATTATATATATTTTGCTAACTAATCAAATACCACAAAATAAGCAAGAAAATTGCTTATTTTTTTAGAAAAAAAAATTTTCAAAATTTTTGAAAATTGCTAACTAATCAAAATTTTTTTTTCGTTCATATCAAATACACACATAATGTGTTGAGGTTCTGCACTGTAATAATTAAACCTCAGGATATTATTTTGGAGTTCACTTTAAGACAAATATCAATTACGATTGTTCTAGCTGTCTACATTTACTCAGTAATCTCGGCCTAGTTGTTTATATTTGCTTATTGTGATTATGCAATATAAAAAGAGTGAAAAAAGAAACAACAAAATATTGTATAAGTTGTACAAAATATAGTCAAAAAGAAATTTGTCTCTTAGTTTCAAACAATGGCCCCTCGAGCTAAATTTATAGAACAAACTGAGCAACCCATACAAAAATTTATGAACAAACTTAACAGAGTTAAAGTTGCTAATACATATCTTAATTTGTTGAAGGCAATGACCCGTTTGTCCATAAAAATAATTTCTTTTTATCGATTTTCTTTTTTAAAAATGTATTTTCCATGAAATTGGCAAGTTTTTTAAAAATAATTCGAAAAATAAATTTTTGAAAAACCAAAAAGTGATTTGACCACTTTTTTAAAATTTTCAAAAAAAACTTTTTCTCCGCTTACAAAACTGAAATATTTTTGCAAGTGAAATGCGTGTCCAAACATAAGTTCAATTTCCAAATACCATTTTTAAACTTAACTATAAATATTACTTTTAATCATGAATCCATGATTTCATTTATTTAAACCGTCGAGATTCTACTTCTTGCCATCTATAAATTTATGTTAGGAGCAATTACTTTGACGAGTTTCTCATGTTGTGCTAATTACGTGACTTAAAAGACGAAAATTTTGAATAAATACTTCGTATTCTTTAGCATAATTTCCTGATGAGCAACTGAAAATAAAAACACAGATTGAGAATCCAAGATAAATGTCTGGATTAAATAGAAGAAAACACCTTATTATTATTATTATTATACTAATAAATGAAATAACATGCACGGAATTTTCCTTCAAATTCTCACTTTTGCATTTTTCTCTCTCTTAAGAATTCCAACATGGGCCTTTGTTATTGGTCTATATTAGTATTATGGTAATTTATTTATGAATCTTTTTTTCCACATTATTAAATTATTTTTTTCGATGGTCAAATTATATTAAATTTAACCAATATTTAAAAATAATAATAATTATATTGATAGAAGAATTGTAATTTATGGTATTTTCTATATAATTTTTGAATATCTAAATTTTAATTTTAAAATATTAAATTAGTCAAACCTAATTTAACTACGAAGTTTAGTCAAATTACCTTTCGAATTATGAAATATGACAATTCTTTTGGGACGGAGAGGGTGTATTATTTGTCCTTATACGTTCCGGTAAAATTTAGGCAATTTTGGAGCCAAATTTTCTTTTATAACTGGAGCATTTATTAGGTCTTACTATATCTTTTATCCTTAAACCTCCAATATTTTTGCTTCTTTAGTGAGATCATATATGCTTATAAAAATTTGTCCTAATGTTATTTTCAGATATAGTTTTAAAATATTTTATTTTATTAATTTGCTTTAATTATTTTTATTAAAATTCTTGTAAGGTCAGTAGGTTAAATTGTGTAAAGACTCTAAACTAAAGTTATAAATATCGTAGTATAAAAGTTGGAGTAATTGAAGATTTTGTTGTGTTAGATAATTCTAGAAGATGAAAACACGAGTTTTTCTAATAAGAGTAAAAAAAATACATTATTAAAATTTTAAATGAGTTCAAGATAAGCACAAAATAAGTTTGAAGCGGGGTAGAGCTAGAGTGTTGGCTACGTGTTCGATCAAATTCGGTAGCTTTGGTTCAAACTCTGTTTTTATCTTAAAAATTCATTGAGTATATACAGACTAAATAACTTCTTCTTTTTTATTATTAAAAGAACTAAATAACTTAAAAGATTAGAATTCAGAACATAACCTATAAAATCCAAATCCTTACTTTGCATTTGATTTAAAATAAATAATTTCGTCAACAATAAAAGCTAGAATGTTAAAGAAGTGAAATGAAGTTTTGCTTTTATATATTGGAAATATATTTATTTGAAATTTTATTATTATATGAGTCATTTTATGTGTTTTATAAATATTTATCTCTTCTGCTACTAATTTTTTGATGCACCTTACTTCATGCTCTTTTTAGAGATTGTCAAAATCTACCTCTTTACAATTTTATTTAAAAAAAAATTATTGAATATTTAAAATTTGAAATTATTTTATATTATAGTTATTCTTTACGAAAAATATATCACAACTATGAGAAATTTTTTTCTTTGCATGAACAAGTCATAATTTTTTTTTCTTTCTTATAATTTGTGTTAAATAAATTTGTTTCTTCTATAAAAGAGGTTTGTACAAATATTTTGGGGATGAAGAGAGGAAAAAAGAAGATATTAAAACTATTTTGAATTTTGGTAATTGTATGAAGTTATATTTTATTCCCATTGAACCAAGTACGGTTCTCATGTAATTAGTTTTTTCCTAATTGTTATTTTTTGAATTGAATAGAAATCGTTTATGCATAATATATCCTACAATTTTGAAATATTCACGGCGTATTCAAATATTGAAAATAAAAATTATTGACAATGTTGAAAATAAAGATAGTGATATCAATAAATATAGAATTATCTTTAAAATCTCTTATTTGGTTAATTGAAAATTAATATTCTTAAGCATAAACTATATATGAAGTACTAATTAATTCTTGAGATTCCTTTGATTCTTCTGAAATTAAACTTAAATCACCACATTTATATATATATATATATATATATATATATATATATATATATATATATATATATATATATATATATATATATATATATATATATATATATATATATATATATATATATATATATATATATATATATATATATATATATATATATATATATAATCTATAATTAAAGAAATTATATGTTCACAAGCTCAAAAAAAGCTAATAATTTTCCTTTTATGATTGTCACCAAGTTGTAATTATTTTACATACTTTAAAATATATTATTTTATAGAATACCGAATCACTTGTATTTCTTTAATTTGCTATTTCTAATTCTCCGATCAAACTTCTTTCTTCTTAAATAACTTTTCCTTTAAAAATTATAAAATTATGTGACTACAAAACTTTTCTAATTATGTGACAACCCAAAGATTTTGTCGTCCTCACATTTAAGTTTTCAAAATTATTGCCCTTAAAGTTGCCATATTTTACTTTATCAATTTTGTGGGTGTTGAGTTAATGATACTACTTTTAAATCCTATTTTTGTAATTCTATGGGATTCTTATAGGAGATAGTGCACTTATATTTCTACTATCTTTTCTCACCCTACATTAACCTTTTATTACAGTAGATGCCCCCAGAAATTTCGTAAACAAAATTAACTTTTTGGGCTTTCTTAATTCTTCAGATGGAGTTATAGTTACATCTTAACCAAAATGTTTGGTTCTATAACTAGAATTATTGAAGTACTATAGCTTATATGTACTTTTTACCTTTACAAATTCAATAAAAACATGTAAGCATCCAACTCCTATTCATCAATCTTTGTAATTTTATCGCTACATTAGCATAAACGCATCCTTTAAAAGCGTACAAGTTCAAATATTAGCAAGAGGAGTAAACCATATTAAGCCCAATATTTTTAAACTCTATTTTGGTGTGTGGACATTTATAGTTTTATTTTTCGGTTAAGAGGATTGTAGGAACTTTAGTAAGTTATTCCCAAGGGTATCAACAAATGTATGTCTCCTTAGTCTTCTTTGCCTAATTTCAATTTGATTTTTATTTTGTTTCTTTTAAACTTATTCTTAAAGAAAAAAATTTCTTGGCAAAGGTTTTTTAGTCTTTTAAATAGTTTTTGATTTTGTATAGAATATTTTGGTAATTTTTTTTTTCAAAACATAACTTTGTGCTCTTTTTTATGTGTTTCAAAGATCATTCCGAATTAATTTTTAGAAATCAAAATTGAACTTTTTAAAGAAAAATATATTTTAAATTTGAAAGGCTTTAAAATTATATATATATTTGGACAGCTTATGCTCTAGAAATTATGAGAAGATCTTTTTAAAAAAATATAATTATTATCATTATCGTTAGATTTTGAATTTTTTGGAGTTTAAACTAAAATGACGCATTTGTCTATCCTACAATATGTAGCAATGTCACGACCCGGATTTCCTACCGTCGGGTGTCGTGATGGCGTCTACTATCGGAGCTAGGCAAGCCAAATATTTAAAACACCTTTCCTGCTTTCTCTCAAACAATATAATAAACGAGACAAAATTTAAGGGGAAGACTTTAAATCTAAAGCAACTGAAAATCAAAAGTGCGGAAGTTTAATACACATCACTACCCAAGACCTCTGAACCCCGCGTGGACCACACTGATTTAATACACATCACTACACATCACTGAACTCACCCAGCGCGGACCACACTGATTTGGTGCGCGGCCGCGCTCGTCGACCCTCTGAACCCCACCACGCGGACTGCACAGAAAAGCACCGCGGCCGCGTGGCTGCCAGCGCGGACCGCGCGGAAATGACCGCGGCCGCGCTGGTGTCTGCAACACCTGAACCTGCATTTTCTTAAGTCCAAGACCTCCCGGGCCCTATTCAAAACTCACCCGAGCCCTCGGGGCTCCAAACCAAACATGCACACAACCTTAAAAACATCTTACGGACTTACTCGTGCGATCAAATCGCCAAAATAACATCATATACATAGGATCAAGCCTCAAACACATGATTTTCTTTCAACTTTCACAAAAACTCAACTTCCCCATTTTAAGTCCGAAACACGTCATATGACGTCCGTTTTTAGCCAAACTTTACAGATAGTGCTTAAAACATATTTAAGACTCGTACCGGGCGTCGGAACCAAAATACGATCCCGATACCACAGTTTTCTGATCAATTTTCTTCTTCATTTTCCTTAATTAATTTCAGAAAACAATTTCACACAAACATTCATTTCTCGGGCTTGGGATCTCGGAATTTGATTCCGGGCACACGCCCAAGTCCCATATTTTCCTACGGACCCTCCGGGACCGCCGAATCACAGGTCCGGATCCGTTTACCCAAAATGTTGACCGAAGTCAACATTATGCATATTAATACCAAAATTCATCAAATGTTTCACATAATTCACATATTCTAACATAAAAACTTTCCGGCTACGCGCCAGAACTGTGCACGCCAATCGAGGAAACTAAAAGCGAGATTTTCAAGGCCTTGGGAGCACGGAACAAGGAAGAATTACGGTGATGACCCCTTGGGTCCTCACATTCTCCACCTCTAAAACAACTGTTCGTCCTCGAATGGACAAAAGAAAGAAGTACCTGAGTCGGAAAATAAATGAGGATAACGGCTCTGCATATCGGACTCGGACTCCCAGGTCGATGCCTTAGGAGGCTGACCTCTCCACTGAACCTGCACCGAAGGAAAACTCTTCGACCTCAATTGTCGAACCTGCCGGTCTAGAATAGCCACCGGCTCCTCCTCATATGACAGATCCTTGTCCAATTGGACAGTGCTGAAATCCAACACGTGCGATGGATCCCCACGATACTGGAGCATAGATACATGAAACACGGGATGCACAGCTGACAAGCTAGGTGGCAAGGCAAGTCTATAAGCCACCTCTCCCACACGATCAAGAATCTCAAATGGACCGATGAACCTAGGGCTGTGCTTGCCCTTCTTCCCAAATCTCATCACGCCCTTCATAGGCGATACACGGAGCAATACCCGCTCACCAACCATGAAAGCAACATTTCTGACCTTGCGGTCTGCATAACTCTTCTGTCTGGACTGAGCTGTACGAAGTCTATCCTGAATAATCCTGACCTTGTCCAAGGCTTCCTGAACCAGATCCGTACCCAATAATTGAGCCTCTCCCGGCTCAAACCATCCAACTGGAGACCGACATCGCCTACCATACAATGCCTCATACGGAGCCATCTGAATGCTGGACTGGTAGCTGTTGTTGTAGGCGAACTCTGCTAAAGGTAAAAACTGGTCCCAGGAGCCTCCAAAATCAATGACACAGGCTCGGAGCATGTCCTCAAGAATCTGAATAGTCCTCTCGGACTGACCGTCCGTCTGGGGATGAAATGTTGTACTCAACTCAAGCTCGGTGCCCAACTCTCGCTGAACCGCTCTCCAGAAATGCAAGGTAAACTGCGTACCCCGATCCGAAATGATAGATAGTGGCACCCCATGAAGGCGAACAATCTCCCTGATATAAATCTCGGCTAACCTTTCGGACGAATAGGTGGCTGCAACAGGAACAAAATGCGCTGACTTGGTCAGCCTATCAACAATGACCCAAACTGCATCAAACGTTTTCCGAGTCATCGGGAGTCCAGTAACGAAATCCATCGTAATCCTCTCCCACTTCCACTCGGGAAGTGCAATCCTCTGAAATAGACCTCCGGGTCTTTGATGCTCGTACTTAACCTGTTGACAATTCAAACACCGAGCCACGTGCGCAACGATGTCTTTCTTTATCTTACGCCACCAATAGTGCTACCTCAGATCCTGATACATCTTCGCGGCGCCCGGGTGAATAGAATACCGAGAATTGTGGGCCTCCGCTAAGATCAACTCTCGAATCTCATCAACATTGGGCACACAAACTCGCCCCTGCAATCTCAATACACTATCATCATCTAAGGTTACTTTCTTGGCACCTTCACGCTGTACCGTGTCCCTCAAGACACACAAATGGGGATCCTCAAACTGCCACTCGCGGATACGCTCTAATAGTGAGGAACGAGCAACCGTGCAAGCTAACACTCTGCTAGGCTCATAAATATCCAACCTCACAAGACGATTGGGTAAGGCCTGAACATCCAAAGCAAGCGATCTCTGGTTGACTGGAATATAAGCAAGACTACCCATGCTGGCGGACTTCCTACTCAATGCATCGGCCACTACATTGGCCTTCCCCGGTTTGTATAAGATAGTAACATCATAATCCTTTAGCAACTCTAACCACCTCCTCTGCCTCAAATTCAACTCTTTCTGCTTGAACAGATACTGAAGACTCTTGTGATCAGTGTAAACCTCACACGTCACGCCATATAAGTAATGCCTCCAGATCTTCAAGGCATGAACAATGGCTGCCAACTCGAGATCATGAACCGGATAATTCTTCTCGTGGATCTTCAACTGCCTCGAAGCATAGGCAATGACTTTGCCTTCCTGCATCAACACTGCACCAAGCCCAATACGAGACGCATCACAATAGACCGTATATGGCCCTGAACCTGTGGGCAAAACCAATACCGGTGCCGAAGTCAGAGCTGTCTTGAGCTTCTGAAAGCTCGCCTCACACTCGTCCGACCACCTGAACTGGACACCCTTCTGGGTCAATCTGGTCATAGGGGCTACAATGGATGAAAACCCTTCCACGAACCGATGGTAGTAACCTGCTAACCCTAGGAAACTCTGAATATCTGTAGCTGAAGCAGGTCGAGGCCAGTTCTTGACTGCTTCTATCTTCTTCGGGTCTACCTGAATACCTGCTGCTGATACGACATGACCCAGGAATGCGACCGAACTCAACCAAAACTCGCACTTTGAGAACTTAGCATACAACTGACTATCTTTTAGGGTCTGAAGGACCACTCTGAGGTGCTGCTCATGCTCCTCCTGACTACGGGAGTATATAAGAATATCGTCAATGAAGACTATCACGAACAAGTCCAAATAAGGTCTGAACACTCGGTTCATCAACTCTATGAACGCTGCTGGGGCATTAGTCAATCCAAATGACATGACCAAAAACTCATAGTGCCCATACCGAGTGCGAAATGCTGTCTTGGGGACATCAGACGCCCTAATCCTCAGTTGATGATAACCAAATCTCAAATCTATTTTTGAGAACACCATCGCACCCTGAAGTTGGTCGAATAAATCATCAATCCTCGGCAGTGGATACTTATTCTTAATTGTAACCTTGTTCAATTACTGGTAATCGATGCACATTCTCATCGAACCATCCTTTTTCTTAACAAACAACACAGGCGCACCCCAAGGAGAAACACTGGGTCTAATGAAACCTTTCTCAAGCAAATCCTGCAGCTGTTCCTTTAACTCTTTCAACTCTGGCGGGGCCGTACGATATGGCGGGATAGAAATGGGCTGAGTGCCCGGGGCCAAATCAATACAAAAGTCGATATCCCTGTCGGGCGGCATACCCGGCAAGTCTGAAGGGAAAACCTCAGGAAACTCCCGAACAACAGGCACAGAATCAATAGAAGGGGCCTCCGCGCTAGAATCACGAACATACGCCAAGTAGGCCAAACATCCCTTCTCGACCATACGCCGAGCTTTGACATACGAGATAACACTGCGGGTACAATGACCAGAAGTCCCCCTCCACTCTAAACGGGGTAAATCCAGTAAGGCTAAGGTCACGGTCTTGGCATGGCAATCCAAGATAGCATGGTATGGGGATAACCAATCCATCCCCAATATAACATCAAAGTCGATTATGTCCAAAAGCAACAAATCAACACGGGTCTCAAGACCCCCAAACACTACGTTACAAGAACGATGAACTTGGTCGACCACAATAGAATCACCCACCGGTGTTGGCACATAAACAGGAATACTCAACGAGTCACTAGGCATGACCAAATAGGGTGCAAAATAGGACGACACATATGAATACATAGATCCGGGATCAAATAGCACAGAAGCATCCCTATCACAGACCAGAATAGTACCTGTAATCAGAGCATCTGATGACTCAGCCTCTGGCCTGGCTGGCAAAGCATAACAATGGGGCTGGGCCCCACCTCCCTGAATCATATCCCTGGGACGATCTGCTGCTGGTTGACCCCTACCTCTAGCGGTCGGAGCTCCACCTATAAGACCTCTACCTCCACCTCTATGTCCTCTACCCCCGCCTCTAGCTGTCTGCGCAGGCTGTGGGGCAACTGGTGCCTAGATCATCGGGCGAGGACCCTGTTGATGCGAGCTACTGGAAGCTCAAGGGCAATATCTGGCAATGTGACTCACATTGCCGCAAGTATAACAAGCCCTCGGCTGCTGAGAATAACGAAGTGGTGGTGCACTGATAGGTGCTGATGGTGAACTGAAGAGCTACTGGTCAGAATACTGCGGCTGAGAACCGCGACCACCTGGTGTACCATGAGAAGCCTGGAGAGCTGACTGAAAGGGACTCGAAGGATGGCCTCTACCATAAGAATCCCTACCTCCAGATGAGATACCACTGAATCTACCAGAATGACGGGGCCTCTTATCAGACCCATGACCACCTCCCTGAGAAAGTGCCATCTCTATCCGGCGGGCACCATCTGCCGCCTCCTGAAATAAAATCTCACTACCGACACTCATGGCCATCTGAACACGGATCGGCTGAACTAACCCATCAACAAACCTTCGCACCCCCCCTCTCTCTCTCGGTGGGGAGTATCATAATAGCATGGCGTGCAAGATCAATAAATTGTGTCTCATACTAGGTAACTGACATCGAACCCTGCTGGAGACGCTCAAACTGCCTATGAAGGGCATCCCGCTGAGTAACTGGGAGAAACTTCCCCAGAAATAACTCTGAAAACTGATCCCAGGTCAATGATGGTGACCCTGCTGGCCTGGATAAACAGAAATCTCTCCACCAAGTCTTGACGGATCCTGCTAGGCGAAAAGTGGCGAAGTCGACACCGTTGATCTCTAAAATACCCATAGTCCGAAGAACCTCATGACAGTTGCATATGAAATTCTGGGCATCCTCTGAAGGTGTGCCACTATATGTGGTAGTGAAGAGCCTGGTGAACCGATTTAGACTCCACAGAGCATCCGCGGACCCATCGCTGGACTGAGCCGCAATACCTGGCTGGGCTGCCATAGCTGGCTGAACTGCTACGGCTGGCTGAACTGCTGGAACTTGAGGAGCTACCGGCTTTAGAGTACGAGTATCGGGAGTATGAATTCCTCCCCCAGCCTAAGATGTGGCTGGAGCTACGGGAAGCAAACTCGCTCTAGAAATGCCCTCCATAAAGCCTACCAGTCGGACCAAAGCGTCCTGAAGCACTGGAGTGGCTATGAAACCCTCTGGGACCTGAGCTGGGCCCACTGGAACAGCTGGGACCGGAACCTCCTCCTCAAAATCGACCTGAGGCTCCGTCGCTGGAAATGCTGCTCGGGGCTGAGCTCTGCCCCGACCTCGGCCTCTGGTACGGCCTCGGCCTCGCCCTCTGCCCCTAATAGGAGCTGCTGCTAGGGGCTCGGGCTGCTGCACGATAGAAGAGGAAGCACGTGTCCTCGCCATCTGCGAGAGAACAGAGTGGAAAGACAATCAGTACTTGAGAAATAGAATCACACGACAAGAATGAACAAGGTGAAGTTTTCCTAACTCAGTAGCCTCTGCGGGATAAATATAGACGTCTCCGTACCGATCCCTCAGACTCTACTGAGCTTGTCCGTGAGTTGTGAGACCTAAGTAATCTAGTGCTCTGATACCAACTTGTCACGACCCGGATTTCCCACCGTCGGGTGTCGTGATGGCGCCTACTATCGGAGCTAGGCAAGCCAAATATTTAAAACACCTTTTTTGCTTTCTCTCAAACAATATAATAAACGAGACAAAATTTAAGCGGAAGACTTTAAATCTAAAGCAACTGAAAACCAAAAGTGCGGAAGTTTAATACACATCACTACCCAAGGTCTGGTGTCACTAGCTCACGGACTACTGCAGAATACTAAAAACAATGTCTGAAAGGAAATACATCATGTTTGTCTGATACAAGATGAACAAACGAAAAACATGGAAAGGGACTTCGGCCTGTGAACGCCAGCTAGACTACCTCGAGAGTCCCTGGACTGAAGACAGCTCCCAGAAATCCTACTGCTGTGGTCCGTAAGCTGCTCCCTGATCTGTGTACAAAAATGCACAGAGTGTAGCATCAGCACAACCGACCCCATGTGCTGGTAAGTGCCTGGCCTAACCCCGGCGAAGTAGTGACGAGGCTATACCGTACCTACCACAATTAACCTATACAGATATATATACAACAAGTGCAAGAAAACAATAACAAGATAATACAAAGTAAAACTAGGAGGGGACATGCTATCGGGGAGTAACAGATAAAAATGAAATATCGGAAATAAGCAGAAGAGACTCCGGTTCCCATGATGCATGATATATATATATATAAGTGGACGGCGTGCCACACGATCCCATAATATCATATATAAGTGGACGGCGTGCCACACGATCCCATAATATCATATATAAGTGGACGGCGTGCCACACGATCCCATAATATCATATATAAGTGGACGGCGTGCCACACGATCCCATAATATCATATATAAGTGGACGGCGTGCCACACGATCCCATAATATCATATATAAGTGGACGGCATGCCACACGATCCCATAATATCATATATAAGTGGACGGCGTGCCACACGATCCCATAATATCATATATAAGTGGACGGCGTGCCACACGATCCCATAATATAGATCGTAATATCTGACTTCATATAGTAGACCCCTTCAGGGGAGAATAACAACTCAATACCTTTAACCCGGCAAGGGTACAACTAACAGCCCAAAATATCCCGACAAGGGAGAATATATATATCGGTCTACACATCCCGGCAAGGGAGTATTCATAACACATTCTCCTTTTTAAATCCATTCTTCCTCAACTAAAACATTCATGTTCAAGCTAACGCTCCAAAAATACACCAATCACAATTTTACCTCAACCGTTCACATTATATGAAACTCATCAAATAAACAAGGAGGTTGTGTCACATTATTCGAATTAAAAGCAATCAAGACTCACGGTCATGCTAGACTTCGGTGCATAGATAACCGTCACCATGCCTATACACCGTACTCCACATTAGCAAGTAGCAAATATCATCCTAATCTTATTCCCTCAAGCCAAAGTTAGAACAAACACTTACCTCGAATGCTCCAAACTCCAAGAAAAGCCACAGATATACGATTAAAGACGAACCGACTATTTCATTCAAGGAAAAAAACATCTTATGAAGGTCCAAAAGGGTCCCCCTACCTAACCAACTAAGTACAAAATAACTAGCTGGGTACATAAGGGAAAATTAAAAATACAAAAGCTTCACTCGGCATCATCCACGCCATCATCTCTCTCACTGCTTGGTTCAGTGACTTCACCTCCACCATCGCCCTCTCCATCAGAACGTTCATCATCAAAGGAAAGCCCATCCCCAGCCTCGTCTTCTCAATCAGCCTCCGGTGTCGCGGGGTCATAACCATAGGCTAGTCGGGCCTCATTCGCTTTGATAGGGACTTCTTCAAAAGTGGCTTCTGGAATGCTCCCCACCGCCAACATATCGTTATATATGTATCCCGCTGAGCCTCATCATGGATCCACATCTCGTACAAATGGTGAGGGACGGACGCGGGAGGAGTCGAAGCCAACAATCGAGCCCTCTCAGCCTCGAGAGCAGCAACTTGATCTCCTAAGGTCGAGACTTCTCCCTCAAGCTCGCCAATTCTCTCATCAAGTCGCGCCTCCCTCAGAGTAGTTGTTCCCATCTCAGTTGCGCGCTTAGATCCGAGAATACGGATATAATCTTAAAATGTCGTAGCCTTTGCCAAGGCCGTTACTTGGGCTCGACTCTCTCCAACTCGACCACCTTCCCCTCCAATTCGGTCACCATCTCCGCCACCTCAACACTTAGACCGGAGACCCTAGAATCACCCTGCTCAAGCTCCGCCCGCAGGGCGACCACCTTCGCCTGAAGATCAACACACTCAGCCAAAACACCCTTGCCCACCTCGTGCTCTTCTTCTTTATCCCTAAGGAACCCCTCAATTTGCTATATCTGCCCATGGACCGCATCAGGTCCTCGTCCTTTCGCTCCAACTCCTCCCTAAGGGACTGAGGATCGCCGCCCTCCCTAAGTCGTGCATGCATATTGCGACACTTGTCACGGTATCGATAATACTTCGAAACCACTTTCTGGAAAACGACAGCCCGCCTCTCCTTGCAACAGAGACTCTTAGTCTCCAAAATGAAAGTCTGAAGAAAGAAAAGAGGACAAAGAAAGTCAGCAAAAGTAGAAGATGCGAAACGAAGAAAGAAATAAGAAACTCACCCTCAAAGACATTCTGGCTATGCCTCGTGACAGGCCAGCATCGCTGATCCCCCGAAGGGCCCTATTTTCGGTAGCGGACAAAGAACGACAAATTGGGGCACCAGGCTTACTGTCTCCTCCAACAAGTCTAAATCTGGGGAAATCTCGATCACACGGGAGGAACTGTCCATTCCCGCTTCCACCCGAGTGAACACCTCTTCAAACATTCTTATGTCCTCGGGGTCAATATTCGAACCGGACTCGTAGTCATCTATAACCACGCCCTTTTCCCTCTTGCCGGTTAAAGAGGAGGCACGAGCCTGTCGTAAAGTCGACGGACCACTCTGAATAATTGCAGCGGCCTTCGAGCTCTGTCCCCTTCCAAAGAAGCCATCTCCACGATCGGAGGAGGCACTGTCTCAACGCCCAAACCAATACCCCCGTTCGGTTCAGACACCACCAACACAGGTTCACCCTTCGAAGGCCCCTCGGTCTCAGCCACTATCCTCCGCCTCTTTAAGGGGGCCTCATCATCTTCATCCTCCAACAACTCATCCACCAAAAGAACTGCGGGAGCCGTAACCCCTGACAAGGGAGAGGCATCCATGCGGCTAAGCTCGCACAAAGTCGAAGTCTGCAAGACAACCGCAGTCTGAGCGAGTTCACTTGCAGCCATAGCAAGAATGGGCTCGATTGGGATACCCAACTGGCGGAAAGTAGGCGTAAGAGCCCTCTCACTCCTTGCTGCCCTCCGACCTATAAAATAAAGAAGAGAGATGAGAGGATAGAAATAACGACATAAAGGTTAGCAATCGAAGCCGATGATGACTCACTAGCCATAGGTCTACGCCCGAACCTCTCATTGAAATGCGACAACTCGTGAATCCCTTTAGTATGGGGCAAAACTCGATTCACCTAGTCGCTAATGTCAACAACTGGTGAAGGGGGATCCTTTTGGGATGCAAAGAAAGAAAAAGAACAATCAGATTATCCCCAAAGTAAACAACGCTCATTTTAGAAGGGAAACACTTACGAGGAAAATTTCACTCCTCGGGGAATCTGCTGAAATTCGATACCACGTGTGCTGTTTTCAGTAGAAGAAATTTTCCCAAAAAGGACGATTAGTTTTATCGTCCATCTTCACTACCAACCCCTTGGTCCCCCAGATGGCGCATATGAATCATCATCACGCTGCTGTGAAAACTTGGGGCGAAGAGGTGAAGCACATGGCGTAGAGAAATACCACGGCTGGACAACTCCGCGTATTTGATAAGCATGAGGAAAAGCTTGTATATGCACATGATTTTTGCCCTATGAGAACTACTCCCAAAAAATTCAAAATAAAATGGTTTTTTGCGTTGTTTGTAATTTATGTGTATTTTGTCTATTTTCTATTTTAAATGAGAAAAATGCAAAAATATGTGTTGTATGTGCATTTAGGATTTAATTAAGCAAGTTTGTTGTACAAAAATAAAAAAAATCACGAAAATTATATGCTTTGCATTTTTAGCATTTAATGTCCGAATTGTGTAATTTTATCTTTATTTGATGTTTAATTTCGTGTGATAGTTATTTTTAAGAGTCAATATTTTAAGTTAATTGTCGATTTTATAATTTAATACGGATTTTTAGTTTTATTGTTGAAAATAAAAATTGAAAAAATAATAATTAAAATAAATAAGAAGAGGAAGATTCAGTTGGGCCAATTTGGCCAAGCCCAAATCCCTACAGCCAATACCCGCCCCGATCCAGTCCATCTCAGGGGCAAACCAAACGACGTCGTTTAGTAGCGCTCAATCTGGGCCGTTGATCTCAGCTGATCAACGGTCCAGATCAACTCCTCCGTCAACCGACCCGTTCCCATCCAAGACTGATCCGATCTTGAGGGTAAACGAAGCGACACCGTTCCATTTAAATGAGCAATCCAGGACGTTGATCTCATCAGATCGAACGGCTTGGATCCACCCCACATACGTATATAAGGCCTACAAACTAACCCCGCCCCCAAACCAAGCCCCCCTCTCATTCTCTCCAAAACCTCGTCTCTGAAAGAGACGAGGAACCCTAATAGCCGCCACCCTATCCCTTCACTGTGAACCCGGCGGCGCCGACTTCGATGGCCGTGAAAATAACACCCCTTAACCTCTGTTGCGACCAAAACACTCACGCAAGTGTACGCGATCGACAAGTAATATAGTAGTAAGTAGAGTATCGTTCTCACGAGGAATTGTGATCAACTTCTCGACTGATGTAGACTCAAACAATTATCAATTCAAGCTAAATTATCACAAAATATATAAAGAACCAATTTACAATTTACTTAGTAATTAAACAATAATTCAATACAAAATTACTACACCAAATTCACAATATTTTGATAACAATTTGGGTAAATATATTCCCGGGTCATGGACTTGCTAGAGATCATGCTACTATTTTAGCTTAAGATTGATTTATTAAATTATCCGGGTTATTGATTATAGGGTTAATAATATTCATAAGAATCTTTCGAGTTCTTATGCATCTATTCAAGTTAAACTAATATCTATATGTTTATGGTATTAATATTAGCAAGAATGCATTTACAACTCCTATTTTTCAACCAAACAAGACAATTAAGTATATGTCTATCTTAATTGCGAATTCTTCACCCGAGATTCAAAACTTGTTCTATTTGATTCTATATGCAACCAAGAATTTCCTTTTTCAAGTTTAATTCAAGATTCGTAAATAATATTTCACTGTTAGCTACGCAGTAAAATAATTAGAAGCAGAATCAAATAAACAACCCATAACGATAGATTCAAGATCTTCAATCTAAGCTTCAAACAACAAGATCATCTAACATCCATGACCCAAGAATACTAGAGTATTTAGCTACTCATAATCATACAAAAATCAACAATAAAAGTCTTAAACATAATATAAACAAACAAATAGAAGAAAGTTTAGAAGAATTCTTTGAATCCTTGCTCCAAGATGTTGTTGTTCTTCTCCTTTCTTAGCTCCAAGATGAAGCTCCTCAAAAACTTCCTCTCTCTAAAACTCTTTCTCTAAAATCTGATCTTCTATCAATAATGGAGCTTTTGCTTTATGTATATTGAGTGGGATTAAGAAGGAATTCCAATTTTACCCCTAAATAACGTTTTTCCGGATCGGACACGGCGAACTTCTGCGCGAAGTATGGAGTTCGCGCATTACTTCGCGCACGATTCTACCTCAGTTCTTCAAACGCGCGAACTACTGCACTAAGTATGGAGTTCGCGCGTTACTTCGCGCACATGGCCGCGCATTTTTCGCCCTGTTCTGTTTCGAATTTGGAAAAACATAAACATGAAAGTTGTATCCCTTTGCGTTATCTTTCCAACCATATATTGTGTAACCCAAATGGAGTCCTGAGCAAAAGGTTATGTATATTTTACTAGACAGTGTACAGTGTGCCTGCTCGATTCTTCGTTTGCTCTAACTATCATCCGTTGACCCCCAAACGCGATCCCGGCTTTATAGCTTGAGCTTTTACACAGATTTCAAAGCTCCAAATTACTTGAATTCATTTCATAACATCTATATAGCTCGGAATCACTCCTACAAGGCATAAAACACACAGTTAGTGCAAGACACTAGCGATTAAAGCGCAAACTCAACTAAAGTGCAGTAAATTAGAGTGTAATAATCGACTAAAATACGCAATTATAGCCTATCATCAACACCCCACACTTAAACGTTGCTCGTCCTCGAGTCAACCAAAAATTTACTCTATCTATGAGAATCCTTCACTCAACCATTTCCCTTAACGCATTACACATAGAACAATGTACATATATTACGCCTAGCAGTGAACAATCCTAGCCTCAAAGTCAACTCTCAAGTGCCATGCAATATTTACACTTCCTCAAAGTACTCTACACAGAAATCAAGACTTGCTTCTCTGTCACGATTCATATGCCCTCACAATTACATTAACAAAGACTGAGTTCAATCCCCCACATTCAATTCATATATTCACATATATCAAGGAAATCACTCACTCTCACAAAAGAGGTCACATGCATGCAATTGGTGTCATAAGCTTGCCCTTAATGTAAATCTCTACTAATGTAGGCTAGCTCAATCCAAAATCAATTAGGACTTTTTCATGGCTGTAATGTGGGCTAAGGGACATGTATGATGTATTTAGGAATAGTGACTCAACCCCTAAGCACTTTACCGGATCACACGAGCAATTTTCAGCATAAATTCTTCAACCCACTTCTCATTTATACACAATATCATCCCACAAATACGCCCTTCTTCTTTAAGCACTCTATTAATTCATTCCCACTAGCTAGAGCAAAACATAATGTAATTTTTCTTGTCACTCAATTTCTGCTAGTGGTGTATTCGTTTACAACATAAGTGCCCCTTTCATCCTTTTATTGGTTCCACTCAAAAGCCACCCCACACTTATTTCCTTCTTACTTCTTTTAGCTCTCCTCTCATAATTAACGTGCTTTAAGAGGTAAAAGGATCAAGACAATGTCAATTAAGAACAAAAGGGTATAGACTTGTAATGCGGGTGCCAAACAAAAGTCTAAAGGCTCAAAAGGGTTAACTAGGGACAAATTTTATTTGTGATAAGCAATTAAGCTCAAAAAAGGTCAAAGAAAGCCCAACATCATTTTTCAAACCAAGCATCACCTCAAATTTCGCTTCAACTCACATACCGGGCAAGTTCTAGACACAAGTACAATACATGGACTACACAAATACTCACCACACATGGCATATAACTCATTCCAGATCAGCTCATCAAGACACTCCATTATGAGCATTCAATTCAGTACAAACATACAAATTAAGGCACTTTCAGTGAGATTCAACAATTAAGACTAAGCGCGTTACACTCTAGGGTCTATTGTGTTCAGGTGTATCAACGCTATGGGTTCACTTTTCTATAGCTTATAACTCCTTATTTAGTCTACCTATCAAAAAAAATGAAAACAGAAATTAAAAACTACATATGCCCGGTTCAAGATAAACCCTTGAAAAAGAACCGCGGCTTAAAGAAAAAACAAGGGGGAATTGCTACACTACCTAAAAAAAAAAAAAAATTTTTGTCGTTTTCTTTAGATTCACTTCCCTCAATAAAATTCGTCTAAAAGATCCGTCATAGGGAAAAGTCTATTTTTTCTACCATTTAATTTTCACATAAAAAAAATTTAATCTTCTAAAATACTACACAACTACGAAAAAAGAAATAAGAAACTAAAATACTAAAAAGCTAATTATCAAAAGGAATTCTCCCACCCCACACTTAAAAGAGTGCAATGTCCCCAATGTACAAATAAAGCAAAAATAACAAGGGTGGACAAGAAATTCCCTGAAAGGCCAAAGACCGAAGCACTGGCAGCTCACGGGGTACTCAGACTTTTCCCAAGGATGGTCCTTTGTGCGGTTACCTCACACTAGTTCCAACCAGCTGCCTCACATTTGCACACTTTCAGTGGCTTTTCTTCTATGCTCATAATCCTACAACAAATGCTACAAAGGTAGAAAACTAAAATAAACAAAAAATAAATAAAAATAAAAGAAAGCAGTAAAACTGGGTTGCCTCCCAACAAGCGCCTTATTTTACGTCGCGGCACGACGTGAACCACTTTTTGCCTCCACCTTGAACTTATAAATTGAGCCCCCAACAAGGCATCAAGTCTGTCGCTATGCTTCTTTGGTGAGGCTACAAAGATAACCAGACCAAGTAATAAATTTTTCACTCGACACTTCTCGGCCTTTGGATGAGGAATGTAATTTTTGCTTTTTGGCACAATAAATTCAAGAATATAGACACTTTCATCCTCACTCTTTGACTTCCCCATAGGGTCAGATGACTCGATTATTATCTTACTATCTAAACACAATGTGGAAAAATGATTGGAATGAGGTCTAATGCGCCATAACTCATGAATTTTACTACTATTTACATCCCCATTTATACAAACACTCAATTTTTCTAAAGTAGTGTTATCTACTCCCTCACATGACTCTAGAGCACTCTTCTTAACATGGATATCCTCAAGAAAAATATGATCTAATGATTGGTATTCTTGTTTTAGCTCCTCTATTTGGTCTAGAAGATTGTTTTCAGCTTCATACAACTCATCATTAAATTGTTGGGCGTTACACGCATCAACCTTTGCACTCAAATCTGAATCCAAGTTATGCAATTCAGATGTACAAGAGGTGAGGTCATGACTAGCCCAAAAAATACGGGCCATAAAAATCTTTGATTAACCAAGCGTCTTCATCATTAACCTTACCTCTGTATATTTCATCCTCAGATGTCATCCTGAGAGAACTAGAAACATACTAAGAGAAAAATCAAATAGTTATAAAAATAACATATTTACAAAAAGAAAACAAAATAAACTTGTAAAGATAATAATAAAAGTCTAACCCAGAAGAATAGTTAATGTCTAAATCCCCGGTAACGACGCCAAAAACTTGTTGCGACCAAAACACTCACGCAAGTGTACACAATCGACAAGTAATATAGTAGTAAGTAGAGTATCATTCCCACGAGGAATTGTGATCAACTTCTCGACTGATGTAGACTCAAACAATTATCAATTCAAGCTAAATTATCACAAACTATATAAAGAACCAATTTACAATTTACTTAGTAATTAAACAATAATTCAATACAAAATTACTACACCAATTACACAATATTTTGATAACAATTTGGGTAAATATATTCCCGGGTCATGGACTTGCTAGAGATCATGCTACTATTTTAGCTTAAGATTGATTTATTGAATTATCCGGGTTATTGATTATAGGGTTAATAATATTCATAAGAATCTTTCGAGTTCTTATGCATCTATTCAAGTTAAACTAATACCTATATGTCTATGGGATTAATATTAGCAAGAATGCATTTATAACTCCTATTTTTCAACCAAACAAGGCAATTAAGTATATGTCTATCTTAATTGCGAATTCTTCACCCGAGATTCAAAACTTGTTCTATTTGATTCTATATGCAACCAAGAATTTCCATTTTCAAGTTTAATTCAAGATTCGTAAATAATATTTTACTGTTAGCTATGCAGTAAAATAATTAGAAGCAAAATCAAATAAACAACCCATAATGATAGATTCAAGATCTTCAATCTAAGCTTCAAACAACAAGATCATCTAACATCCATGACCCAAGAATACTAGAGTATTTAGCTACTCATAATCATACAAAAATCAACAATAAAAGTCTTAAACATAATATAAACAAACAAATAGAAGAAAGTTTAGAAGAACTCTTTGAATCCTTGCTCCAAGATGTTGTTCTTCTTCTCCTTTCTTAGCTCCAAGATGAAGCTCCTCAAAAAGTTCCTCTCTCTAAAACTCTTTCTCTAAAATCTGATCTTCTATCAATAATGGAGCTTTTTGCTTTATGTATATTGAGTGGGATTAAGAAGGAATTCCAATTTTACCCTTAAATAACGTTTTTCCGGATCGTACACGCGTGAACTTCTGCGTGAAGTATGGAGTTCGCGCGTTACTTCGCGCACGTTTCTGCCTCAGTTCTTCAAACGCGCGAACTACTGCACTAAGTATGGAGTTCGCGCGTTACTTCATGCACATTTACGCGCATTTTTCACCCTGTTCCGTCTCGAATTTGGAAAAACATAAAACATGAGAGTTGTAGCCCTTTGCGTTAGCTTTCCAACCATATATTGTGGAACCCAAATGGAGTCCGAAACATAAAGGTATGTGTAGTGTGCAATATACCCTCTCGAGAATTCGTTTATTCTTAACTATCAAAGTTGACCCCTGACACGATCTCGACTTAATTCCTTGAGCTTTTACTCAGACTTCAAAGCTCCAAATCACTTGAATTCATTCCATAACATCTATATAGCTCGGAATCACTCCTACAAGGCATAAAACACACAGTTAGTGCAAGACACTAGCGATTAAAGCGCAAACTCAACTAAAGTGCAGTAAATTAGAGTGTAATAATCGACTAAAATACACAATTATAGCCTATCATCAACCTCCTAACCACCCTAAACACGATTCCATACTCCATTAACCTCGAATCATACCCCAGCTTCTCGAATCTTCGATCGAAGACCCTGTCCCAAATCCTAGCTTGTCCACTTAACCCCAAAATCACACCCAATAATCCCCTTGACCTCCTCGTCGCTAATCCCTAACCAGATTGGCTCGAATCCGAGTAAAAACTCATCGAATGGCGGATCTAGGGCTCGATAGTTTGAGATTGTTTCGAAGCTGTCAGGGTCGAACGGTTTCTGGTTAGTATTATAAGTCTATTTCTGATGAAATAGACGTATAATACTAACTGGAACTCAAGTTCGAAAGGGCATATGGTTGAAATCCGAGAAAAGAACAATGAGTTCTTCTTAACTTCTTCTTTTCCTCTTTTCTATGTGTTTGTTTGTCTGTGTGATTAGTCGCTTCTTTAGGGTTTTCAGGTTAAGTTAATCCAGTATATATATTCTGTTTCTTTTTCTGATTCTGGTTAGATTAAATATTCCAATGTTTGTTTGAGTAGTTCAATCAATTCTTCGTTTACCTAAATTAGGTTCATTGTAATTCATCTTTTGTCCGTTATTTTCCCTTTTCTCCATCAGTTTATGTTCTGTCGATTAATAACATAGGTTATAAATAGTTTCGTCTATTAATTCGTTCTTGTTTGTAGACCAATAAGTTCGTCAAATGGTCGTCGTGTGTGCTGATCTGTGGACACTTAGAATCCCTGCATTCATGATTGATTTTGATTCAATTTTCAGTTTCAGTTTTAATGATTCTGTTGAGTTCTGTGTTATGATTTAAATTCAGTTCATTGGTTTCAATTAGAACTCAACCTTAGTCATTTAGTTGTCAGGAGGATTGGTTATAGCTGTTAGTCAGATTTAGTTTTAAATCATTGTTAGTTTAAACAGATTTTAGAGTTAAAAGGTTTTAATACGGATGAATAGATTGTATTAGGGGCACTAATATAAAGGGGTTTCGTAATTTGGGAATTGAAAATAGAAAGAAATGGGTAGTTTGAGTGTTTTGTCCACTAAATATTAAAATACCATTAAACTAATACAATTGTTTAGCGCTAATTGGGAACAAAACATAATGGTGGGGGAAAGGTTTAAAGAAAAAGGATTAAGAAATAGGTGCACATACCTATTTGAATTTAAATAAAGAAAAGACAAGTGTAGTGGGAGACAAAACACTTGATAATGGGTTGTAAGGGAAGATGATGGGCAGAAAATCTAAGAGGGTAAGAGGGGGCAGGGTCAGTGTTTAGTTATAAAAGGAGTCACTTAAGACAGATAGGAGAATCTGAGAGAAGGGGGAGAACTAAAAGGCATTCAGAAACAGTGAAGTCCTAGGGCATTTGAAGTTCAATCTCAAGTAAATTTGGGTACATTCGAGTGATTTGTGGTTAAGTTCTCATCTTCGTTTGGTTCAAAACTCTTTCTGGGCTGTGATTCAAGTTCCTGGGTTGTGCATCTGCTACTGTTTGATTGTCTCTTGGTCTGCTATTGTACTGCTGCTTCTGATCTTTGCCTCTATTAAAATTCCATTTTTCAGGTACATGACTCGAGACTCTGACTATAGCTTCACATGATTGAAACATAAAAATCAATGGAAATTGACCAAATGTCGTCTGTCATTTTTTTATTGATTCGTTGCTATTGTTCAATTGTGTGGAACAAAATTAGTTTTGTAATCATATGAACTAGATTCGAACAGAGCTGTTGTATAATTTGAACTGCAATTGGATTGTGTTAGCTATCATCTGGTACATACTGTTAGGTAGTATGAGAACTTGTGTTCCTCATTAAACTGGGGATTTGCATGTTCGATAGTTCTGTTATTCTGAAAGTTTTTATGTGATTCGTGTATTGTGCAGTAGATGTTTGTTACATTTTGTGGACTGAAATATGGATTTCTGTAGTTAAGGTTGTTGTACTGGGCTGCACCAATTGAGCGAACTATTTGAATTGGTCATAGGTAATCTGGTTGTTAATATGAATATAGGTTGATGCACCTTCACCTAAAGCTAAAACTTGTAGTAGTTATATCAATCAGTCAATTAGTTAATCGTAACCTCATATGATTAATTACCTTAAGCATCAACTGGTATATCAGTTTGAAGTAGTATTTTCAAGTTAGTACAAGAATGTTAGTAAACATCAGAATGTGCACGTCTATTGGATTTGTCCATTAAACTTGACAAGTTTCCCTTAGCTATTAAGGTGTTAATGTGATCAACAACATTTGAATAATGCATTAAAACAATTGTTAACTGGTCATTTGCTCAAATTTGAACTACCGTGTTTGGATTAGTCATGTGGGCTTAACCATTTCTTTTCCCCCAAGAGGTGTAGTCTCCAGATAGATAAACGAGCAGCCCAGGTCCCGTTTTATGGCTGTATGCGCTTGGGCCTGGGCTAAGATATACAGATGGCCAATTTCGAAGCCCGATGTTTGGCTTTGGTATATCATAACCAATTAGTCTACACCAACCCCGTAACAAATCGATTAGGACCTTTTTTTTTACTAGAGATCAACAAAAAAAAAATAGAAATCATAGTTACTTTAGGATTTTCCCTTTAAAACAAATAATAGATGAGACGAGCCTCACCAAATAAATGAATAAATTGCAGGGCCCTAAATAAAGGGTTAAAATAAAACATTTAGAATTCAGGACGGGTCGTTTAGTGAATTTCACGGCCTCGACCAAAATAACAATGCGTTAGTCGCTTTAGGTGCGCCTTTAATAATTTACTTTCTTAAACCCGGGTGCACATTTATGTGACCCAAATCCAAATCTCAACGGAGTCGAAATGTTTCGATATCCACGGGTACAGTGATGTGACGTGGTTCGAGATACGTTTTCACAACGTTGCAAATCTCTGTTAAGTAATAATGATAATGATAAAAGCGGTTAAAAATTAAAATTTGCACATAGGTTCATAATTGTATAAAATCAGATAATTAAGCCAAATATGACAGTTGAGCGATCGTTCTAGAACCACGGAACTCGGGAATGCCTAACACCTTCTCCCGGGTTAAAAGAATTCCTTATCCGGATTTCTGGTTCGCAGACTGTAATACAGAGTCAATCTTTTCCTCGATTCGGGATTCAACCAGTGACTTGGGACACCATAAATCTCCCAAGTGGTGACTCTGAATTAAATAATAAATCCCGTTTCGATTGTCCTTTAATTGGAAAAACTCCCTCTGCGCCGCCTTTGCGGGGGCGTAGGTGAAAAAGGAGGTGTGACAACTCTGGCGACTCTGCTGGGGATAACACCGATATTCTCTGGTTCAGGGTTAAGAATTCGAGCTTAGATGAATTGTTATTATTTGGCTTTATTTATTATCTGATTTTATTACGTGTTTTAGCCTAAATGTGCAAAATGTTGCTCTTACCGCTTTGATATTATCTGAATTGTATATATAAACTGCTACGAAATCCCTCTCTTCTCTCTCTTGAGGAGTGCACGCTGGTCGTGACTTCTTTCTGTTTGTGTCATATCCCAAAATAGAACGAGGATTACGAGGAGTTGCAAAACCGGATGATCTTTTGGTTACTGGTACGCAGTTCCCATCCTCGGCTCGAGTTGTACGCTCGGGTAAGCCAGGTCTAGAACAAACACCCAGGATAAACGTAGCATAACAAAACCTTATGCTGGATCCCTACTAGGAACGCTTATTTGCATCATGTGCACTTGTCTTAGGGAACTCAACACAGGGGTTGGGTCCGTCTAGGACAAGCAACCTGAAATGAAAAAGACCATCATGTGGCATCCTGTTTGTTTTACGTATTTATTTGCCACAGACTTGCATGCCGACCGACTTCTGACAATATTGAAAAAAAAATAGCAGTGTAGAAAGATAATTCTGAGTTACCGGCGAACTTTGCCAAATATTCGTGAAAAAAAAATGTTTTTTTAGTGTAATTTATTTAAACAAGTCTTGTTGTCATAATTAGTTTATTGTCGTTGCCCAAACTACGCCGGTTTGATTCTCACAGGTTACACCATTCTTGCTTAAAATAATCCGAATGTCCCCAGAAGGGCACCGGAAGACTGTTTTCGCAAGAACAACCACCCTAAGTCATATTTTTTTTAAAATGGTTTGCGGGCACAACCTTAAAATCCTCCTCCCCGAAGCGCTGAAAGGCCGTATTTTCAACCGGGTCTTTTATTTCAATTTGAAAAAGAGAAAAGAGTCAACAATAAATCGAGTAACGCCGTTTTTGGCAAAAATAGCCGAATGTTCCCGAAAAGGACGCCGGAAGGCTGACTTTGCATAAACGGCCACTTGTAGTCATTTTTGGATTTTGACCGGTTGACTCACCCAGCTTTAAAATCTTCGTTCCCGAAGTGCTGAAAAGCCGTGTGCAGAACCGGATCTTCCTTTTAATCGGTGAAAAATTAAAAATAGTCAATTTATTGAGTCAAATAATTTTTTTTTTCTTAGTCACCTTAATAAATGTGCAGGATGAGCACGATGCAAAAGGAACCTTTTTCAATAAGGATTTATGTCCACCAGATCATGGAAGATTTGAAGGATCTGCGAAGGGGCCTTGCACCAAAGCCCGCAGCGAGGCCGAACGACGCCCCGCGAGCGCCAAAATTCAAAACTCTGAAACGTTCATAGTTTGAGTCTGTATTTTCCTTGTCTTCAGAGTCTGTTGTCCGTCAGAGTTTGTACTTCCCTTTTTGGCATAAAGTCTGTAGTCTGTATCGAGTCTGTCAATTTCCTTTCAAAAAATGTTCTTCCTTGTAATAAAACATTTTGCTAGTAAAGGTTGAAAAATCCAAAAATAGTGTCTTTAGCTTCCGCACTTGTGGTAGAACTAAGCACGGTCTGATTCATGTGGGGACATGATACGTATGCAATCCACATAAGATTCGACCACCACTAAAAAGAAAAAAGAAAAGGCAAAATGAATAAAAAAAGGAAAAGAAGGACATAAAAAGAGAGATAAAGAAAGTAAGTCGGAATGACGCATGCAGTCGAAGCAAAGACATGTTAGAAATGGTTAAACTGCCTATGAACATAGCATTTCCCAACGTGAAATTGCAATATGTGTTAAACTCTAACGCTAACAAGTTTGTTGTTTATCCAGAGAAAGATTTTGAAACAGTTATCTCGTTAGAACGTTCTGGCAGATTACCATTACCACACAAGATCTAAAGGGCCCATTCCGAAAAGTATGTCTGGTTCGGACAAAAGTGTTGAGGATGAAAGGACGGAGATGCAAATGATGAAGGATGAAGTAGACAGGTTGAGACAAGAGATAACTGGGATGCACCTAGCGTGGGCTAGGGGACAAACATCACCAATACCTCCCCCTACTCCTACCCTCTCACCGGCTTGGACTCCGGAACACCCTCCCACTGGTCCATCAACAAGCTTCCCATTTCCCAATACTATCAGGGGGAAACTTCCTATAATCCCCAAGCTCCACCACCCAAACAAAACCCTCCTCCACCAACTGTTCCTGTTTTCGTGGCACCTCCACCCGCCACATCGCAAAAACCATCCGATGAACCAGTGTTTCAGGTTCACGACAACCAATACTATCCTCCCAAACTCACCTTCAAAGCACCCGAGCCATACACTTACACCCCTCACCTTTAACTCCCGACAGAAATTGAGAGGCCGGCTAAGAATCCGGAGCAGGACGAAGTGCTTCGTAAAGTGAAAAGCCTGGAGCAATCCTTCAGGAATATGCATGGATTGGGTAGCCAAGTTAGTGTGGCCTATAAAGATCTGTGTCCCTTCCCCGATGTTCAATTTCCAGTAGGTTTTAAGATGCCAAAGTTTGACCTATATGAGGGACATGGTGATCCCATGGCACATCTACGAGGTTTCTGTAGTAAGATGAGAGGGGCAGATGGGAAGGATGAGCTGCTGATAGCTTATTTTGGTCAAAGTTTAAATGGGTCCGCACTGGAATGGTACACGAGGTAGGATCCTAGCAGGTGGTATACCTGGGATGATCTAGCACAAGCATTTGCAGGTCACTTCCAGTATAACCTTGAGATCTTCCCTGACCGTCTCACACTGTTGAAACTTGAGAAAAAGCCTGGAGAGAGCTTCAGGAAATTCGGATTCCGTTGGAGAGAACAAGCAGCAAGAGTCGATCCACCAATGAGGGAAGGTGAAATGGTAGACTATTTCTTACAAACTTTGGAGCCAACTTACTTTGGTCACTTGGTGACATCAGTTGGTAAATCTTTCAATGAAGTAGTAAAAATGGGCGGTATGATTGAAGAGGGACTTAAGTCCAACAAAATCTTGAGCTATTCGTCGATTAAAGCAACCACTCAGGATACAGAGTGGCACGGGAGGCACGCTCGGGAAAAAGAAGAGAGAAGAGGTCGCAACAGTCGAAGCAGGTACTTGGTCCAGGTCCCGAAGTTCCCCCCTCACTACCAACCTAAACCTCATCACTCAAATTACCCACACATGCCATATGGCCCTACACAACCCTACTACCCACAATCAGAGCCACGCTTTTCCGCCCATCACGCCCAAGAATATACCCAGCCTCCGACTCACCCACAATGGTATGCACCGGCTCCCCAAAATACATACCCACATCCACAAAACACATATCCACCTCCGAGGGCCTATAGAAATCCTCCAGGGTTAGGTTTCCGTGGGAATCAAGCTTTCAAGAATGAGAGGAAGCAGAAGTATACTCCGCTGGGAGAATCTTATACTACTCTGTTCCACAAAAATTGAGGCAGTAAGGCCTGTTGAATCCTATTGAGCCCAAATTGCCGAATCCCCTTCCTAGAAATCTTGACCTTTCAGTGAGTTGTGAATATTGTTCGGGGACTCCCGGACATGATACTGAGAAATGTTGAAAGTTGAAGAATGTCATGAAAGAGCTTATTGATACAAATAGGATCGAGGTTTAGGCTCCAGAAGCACCAAACATTAGTCAGAATCCGCTACCAGCGCACCATGAGACCCACATGATCGAACTAGTGCACAAGGGAGGGGAGCTTAAGAAGCCCTCACAAACGGTAATGATGATCCGTGCCAATGAAAATAGTTCGAAAGAAAAAACAACCAATGGAAAAGCAGTGGTACAGTATGTAGATGACAAGCCAGTTATGGTGATAAGGGATGGGTCCAGCAAGGCAGATGTACAGTTTGTGGGGCTGAAAGCAAAAATCAACAATTGGATGGCTACTCCTCTTCCTATCCGAATGGAGTCTTGGTAGTGGGCTCTAATTTTCTTTCTTGTTTTCTGGATTATTCCAGGGTTGTAATCCAGATTTCTTTTTGTGCTCGTCAAACTATGAAACCTTGCTATCCCGTATTTTAATAAAGTGAAAGTTTTTTTCTTCATTCCTTATTTTGTTTTAATTTTTCTTCTTCTTTTTCTCTTTTGAACTCTTTATACTGGTTCTAATAACATGGCATGCATGGCGGATCTTCAACCTAGTCTAAAAAAATCAATCTGATTCCGAACTTATAGTAAGAGATTGTGATGATGAGTCAGAATACGATGAGGATGAAGCCTTCGAAGAAACTAATAGAGAGTTGAGCCAATTTGAAGAAAAAAACCAAGCCCAACTCAAATGACACGGAAGCCGTCAATCTAGAGGATGCGGATGATATCAGGGAAGCTAAGATAAGCGTCCACATTGAACCAAACGTCAGGGAAGAACTAATCAAAGCACTTATTGAATTCAAAGACATTTTTACATGGTCATATGATGATATGCCGTGTTTAAGCACCAATCTAGTGGTTCACAAATTTCCCATTGGCCCGGCATTTCCCGTCAAGCAAAATTGAAGAAGTTCAAAACTGACATGAGTGTGAAGATTAAGGAAGAAGTAACCAAATAGCTGAATGCTAAGGTTTTTCGGGTCACTCGATATCCTAATTGGTTGGCTAATGTGGTGCCAGTGCCAAAAAAGATGAACAAATCAGGGTGTGTGTTGATTATCGCAATCTGTACAGAGCAAGCCCAATGGCGCTTTATGTTTAACAGATATCGAAGGGAAATGCGTCGACATGGCTATCAATTCTGATGCAATTAAGAGATATTATGTATGATTTCTTGTAATTGTAATTGTTGTTTGTTTGTACTTGGCATTTATCGGAAAATGAAATGACGGAGGCAATTCTTTCTTCTATCCAAATACTTTAACCTTTGCTTCCCCTTTTGAGCCTTATTTATTCTTTCATACCCCTATCTCGGAATCAGTATTGAAAATTAAAAAAAAAATATAACACAACAAAAGTCACAAGAAAAACAATGGAATTGAGAACTACATTTGACCTGATTCCTCAAAGAAGGATACGTAGGCGCCTCACGGCTCGGTCATAGTGGAACATAGTGTGCATAGTGTAACAAAAAATAAAAATCCCCAAGCAAGAAAAACTGGAGCAAAAAGTTTGTGTTTGTAATTTTGGAAAGAAAGTTTGATTCCAAGAGTTGTACTGTTTTACCTATCAAAATTATTTTGAACTCTTGATACCCCTTTTCTTTAGCCATACACAAAAACCCATATTGATGTCCAAAAAAAAAACCTCCCGATCAGTATCCGAGAAGTGCCAAGTCATGCAAACGGAAGTCGGGGATAACACCCCGATCACCAGCAGAGAAGAGGATCATGAACTGGAAATGAATTGATAGCCGAAAAGAATCCCCAACAGAGAGAGTCATATCGGCAGCACTCCAATCCCCAACTGAAAAAATAAAATAAAATAAAATGAGAGAGTCTTATCGGTGAAAACCTTCACAGGCACCATAAAGGCGACGGAAGATGAGAGAAATAAAACGAGAGAGTCTTATTGGTGAAAACCTTCACAGGCACCATAAGACATTGGGAGTTGAGAGAAATGAGAGAGTCTTATTAGTGAAAACCCCTCAAAGGGCACTATGAGGCGACAAGGCAAGATTGGCGGAAAGGGTCGGCATTTGGCAAAGAGTTGAGTGCTTGTTTATACCCAGCAAGATGAGGCCGTCTGAAAGATTGATCAATACAAATAGACTGGGTTGATTAATCCGGAATGCACGACATGATCATTGGGATCAGTTATATCATTTAGATAAGTTCTTTTCTTTCTTTTTCCCCAACATTTGTTCAGAAAGACTTCTTCTTTTTCTATTTTTGAAATCATCACTTTTTCATTTCTTGGTTTAAAGATTTTACCTCCCCAGCAGTTTGTTTTTGAAAAGGATTTTTAGAGCTTACTACCAATTGCCAAGATGGTGCAAAAACACAATGTGGATAGGACGGGCAAAAAATAAGGCGACAAAGCGAAAAGAAGTTTGTCATAAGAGCAAATGATGAATGAGTCTAGATCCCAAGAGGACCAAATTTCCAGGGGAAGTTGGAGAAAAACGGAAAAGCAACAGTTAAAAGGTTATGAGGATCCCCAACATATTTGCGAGATACAGGAAGAACTCTGACAGATTCTCGACCAAGTTCCGCAATGGTCGGACAACACAGAGCGGGGAAGGAAGAGAAAAGGAAAACCATCCCCAGCAGGAATATCATCCCCAACAATTAATGTCATCCCCAACAAGTTTTGTATCAAAGCAAGGAAAGGAAAAAGGGAAAAACCATCCCCAGCAGAAGTGGCACGACCACTCACCACGTTTTAAACTAACAAATTTTTCTTTGATTTGAAGTAGGTAAAGGAAATATTATTGACAATAGGAAGACATGGCCACAAAGAAGATTATCAAACTGGGGCAAAAATTTTTCTCTCATTGCGAAAATTTTCTTGAAATCAGATACCCACTTGGGGAAGATGGAAGATAACACAACCTTTGGAGGAAGTGAAATCCCCAGTAGTATACGAGAGAAGGCGATACAAGTTTTAAAGAAAGCAATCTCGGGAGAAGCAAGATAACCCGAGTTTTAAGGGCAGTGGTCCGTGAATCAGTGTCATCCCCACAATTGTTAAAAGGAGGAAAGTAACTAGTCTTAAAGAAGGATGATAATTCCCCAGCAGTGTTATTCCCGGCAGGTTTCAGAGAAGTGAAAACACCAGTCGGAGGGAAGTAATTCCAGTGGAAGGAAAGCGCCAGCTTTAAAGAAAGTAGTCTTTGAAGTAGGAAAATGACATATTTTTGAATAAAACACCGGTGTTATCCCCAGCAGTTTTCGGAGGAATAAAATACCAGTTTTGAGGGAAACAGTTGAAAGAAGATGATTCAAGTTAAAGGAGTCAGGAGCCCGCCTGGAGAATGGAGGTGTTACATTTTAAGAAGTTGTTGAAGTCAGGATCCCGCCTTGAGAATGGAGGTGTTGTACTTTTAAGAAGCTATCGAAGTCAGGAGCCCGCCTGGAGAATGGTGGTGTTACATTTTAAGAAATTGTTGAAGTCAGGGGCCCGCCTGGAGAATGGAGGTGTTACATTTTAAGAAGTTGTTGAAGTCAGGAGCCAACGTCAATAAAACGCATTTTTAAGAAATTGTTGAAGTCAGGAGACCGCCTGGAGAATGAAGGTGTTACATTTTTAAGAAGTTGTCGAAGTCAGGAGCCCGCCTGGAGAATGGAGGCTGAATTATTTTTAAGGAGTTGTTGAAGTCAGGAGCCCGCCTGGAGAATGGAGGTGTTACATTTTAAAAAAAGTTATTGAAGTCAGGAGCCCGCCTGGAGAATGGAGGCTGAATTATTTTTAAGAAGTTGTTGAAGTCAGGAGCCTGCCTGGAGAATGGAGGCTGAATTATTTTTAAGTTGTTGATGAGGTCAGGAGCCCACCTGGAGAATGGAGGCGTTACATTTTAAGAAGTTGTTGAGGTCAGGAGCCCGCCTGGAGAATGGAGGTGTTATGTTTTTAAGAAATTAATTGAAGTCAGGAGCCCGCCTAGAGAATGGAGGTGTTATATTTTTAAGAAATTGTTGAAGTCAGGAGCCCGCTTGGAGAATGGAGGTGTTATATTAAGGATTATTGAAGTGAGGAGCCCGCCTGGAGAATGGAGGCTGAATTATTATCAAAGTTGCTAATAAAGTCAGGAGCCCGCCTGTAGAATGGAGGTTGTTATATTTGAAGTTGATGAAGTCAGGAGCCCGCCTGCAGAACAGAGGAATGCACATCAAGATCAAGTCAGAAGTCAGTAATGCGGAGGGTCACAACAAAAATGGCCGCAACACGAATCCCATTTCAGAAATCAGAAAGAAGACTACAAGAGCAAGTCGAATATAGATAAGATTCTGTAATCATTAGTTTAGTCTAGCTTTTGTTTTCTTTCTAGCAATGGTGTACTAAGGAGGTCAGTAAGCAGCATGCAACACCAGTAACAACAAAAGGCAATCCCATGGCAGTCCCAGCTACCAAAACTTCCCGAACTACATTAACCTGATTCCCTTTTAGCCAGGGATATGTAGGAAACCTTTGAAGCAAAGGTTCGGTTAAATCTTTTAAAAAACAAATGCTTCACACGGAGTATCCCGACGGGCAAAAATCGCTCATATACACTCACTTTATCTTTGCACGAAAACATTTTGTGTTTTCGGACAAAGAGGGGCAGCTGTGAGCTATGAGAATAAAATGGTTTTTTGCGTTGTTTGTAATTTATGTGTATTTTGTCTATTTTCTATTTTAAATGAGAAAAATACAAAAATATGTGTTGCATGTGCATTTAGGATTTAATTTTATAATTTAGGATTTAATTAAGCAAGTTTGTTCTACAAAAATAGAAAAATCACGAAAAACATATGCTTTGCATTTTTAGCATTTAATGTCCGAATTGTGTAGTTTTATCTTTCTTTGATATTTAATTTTGTGTGATAGTTATTTTTAAGAGTCAATATTTTAAGTTAATTGTCGATTTTATAATTTAATTAGGATTTTTAGTTTTATTGTTGAAAAGAAAAATTGAAAAAATAATAATTAAAATAAATATGAAGAGGAAGATTCAGTTGGGCCAATTTGGCCAAGCCCAAATCCCTACAGCCAATACCTGCCCCGATCCAGTCCATCTCAGGGGCAAACCAAACGATGTCGTTTAGTAGCGCTCAATCTGGGCCATTGATCTTAGCTGATCAATGGTCTACATCAACTCCTCCGTCACCCGAACCGTTCCCATCCAAGACCGATTTGGTCTCGAGGGTAAACGAAGCGACACCGTTTCGTTTAAATTAGCAATCCAGGCCGTTGATCTCATCAGATCAAACGGCTTGGATCCAATCCCCACATACGTATATAAGGCCTACAAACGAACCCCGCCCCCAAACCAAGCCCCTCCTCTCATTCTCTCCCAAACCTCGTCTCTTTCAGAGACGCGGAACCCTAATAGCTGCCACCCTATCCCTTCACCGTGAACCCGGCGGAGCCGGCTCCGATGGCCGTGAAAATAACACCCCTTAACCTCCTAACCACCCTCAACATGATTCCATACTCCATTAACCTCGAATCATACCCCAGCTTCTCGAATCTTCAATCGAAGACCCCGTCCCAAACCCTAGCTTGTCCACTTAACCCCAAAATCACACCCAATAATCCCCTTAACCTCCTCGTCGCTAATCCCTATCCAGATTGGCTCAAATCCGAGTAAAAACTCATCGAATGGCGGATCTAGGGCTCGACAGTTCGAGATTGTTTCAAAGCTATCAGGGTCGAACGGTTTCTGGTTAGTATTATAAGTCTATTTCTGATGAAATAGACGTATAATACTAACTAGAACTCAAGTTCGAAAGGGCATATGGTTGAAATCCGAGAAAAGAATAGTGAGTTCTTCTTAACTTCTTCTTTTCCTCTTTTCTATGTGTTTGTTTGTCTGTGTGATTAGTCGTTTCTTTAGGATTTTCAGGTTAAGTTAATCCAATATATATATATATTCTGTTTCTTTTTCTGATTCTGGTCAGATTAAATATTCCAATGTTTGTTTGAGTAGTTCAATTAATTCTTCGTTTACCTAAATTAGGTTCATTGTAATTCATCTTTTGTCCGTTATTTTCCCTTTTCTCCATCAGTTTATGTTCTGTCGATTAATAACATAGGTTATAAATAGTTTCGTCTATTAATTCGTTCTTGTTTGTAGACCAATAAGTTCGTCAAATGGTCGTCGTGTGTGCTGATCTGTGGACACTTAGAATCCCTGCATTCATGATTGATTTTGATTCAATTTTCAGTTTCAGTTTTAATGATTCTGTTGAGTTCTGTGTTGTGATTTAAATTCAGTTCATTGGTTTCAATTGCAACTCAACCTTAGTCATTCAGTTGTTAGGAAAATTGGTTATAGCTGTTAGTCAGATTTAGTTTTAAATCATTGTTAGTTTGAACAGATTTTAGAGTTAAAAGGTTTTAATACGGATGAATAGATTGTATTAGGGGCAGTAATATAAAGGGGTTTCATGGGTAATTTGGGAATTGAAAATAGAAAGAAATGGGTAGTTTGAGTGTTCTGTCCACTAAGTATTAATATACTATTAAACTAATACAATTGTTTAGTGCTAATGGGGAACAAGACATAATGGTGGGGGAAAGGTTTAAAGAAAAAGGATTAAGAAATAGGTGCCCATACCTATTTGAATTTAAATAAAGAAAATACAAGTGTAGTGGGGGACAAAACACTTGATAATGGGCTGTAAGGGAAGATGATTGGCAGAAAATCTGAGAGGGTGAGAGGGGGCAGGGTGAGTGTTTTGTTATAAAAGGAGTCACTTAAGACAGATAGGAGAATCTGTGAGAAGGGGGGGAGAGCTAAAAGGCATTCAAAAACAGTGAAGTCCAAGGGCATTTGAAGTTCAATCTCAAGTAAATTTGGGTACATTCGAGTGATTTGTGGTTAAGTTCTCATCTTCGTTTGGTTTCAAACTCTTTCTGGGCTGTGATTCAAGTTCCTGGGCTGTGCGTCTGCTACTGTTTGATTGTCTCTTGGTCTACTATTGTACTGTTGCTGCTGATCTTTGCCTCTATTAAAATTCCATTTTTCAGGTACACGACTCGAGACTCTGACTGTAGCTTCACTTGATTGAAACATAAAAATCAATGGAATTTGACCAAATGTCTTCTGTTTTTTTTATTGATTCGTTGTCTATGATTCGAACTTAGACTCTAGTTCAATTGTGTGGAACAAAATTAGTTTTGTAATCATATGAACAAGATTCGAACAGAGCTGTTGTATAATTTGAACTACAATTGGACTGTGTTAGCTATCATCTGGTACATACTGTTAAGTAGTATGAGAACTTGTGTTCCTCATTAAACTGGGGATTTGCATGTTCGATAGTTCTGTTATTCTGAAAGTTTTTCTGTGATTCATGTATTGTGCAGTAGATGTTAGTTACATTTTGTGGACTGAAATATGGATTTCTGTAGTTAAGGTAGTTGTACTGGGCTGCACCAATTGAGCGAACTATTTGAATTGGTCATAGGTAATATGGTTGTTAATATAAATATGGGTTGATGTACCTTCACCTAAAGCTAAAGCTTGTAGTAGTTATATCAATCAGTCACTTAGTTAATCGTAACCTCATATGATTAATTACCTTAAGCATCAACTGGTATATCAGTTTGAAGTAGTATTTTCAAGTTAGTACAAGAATGTTAGTAAACATCAGAATGTGCACGTATGTTGGATTTGTCCATTAAACTTGATAAGTTTCCCTTAGCTATTAAGGTGTTAATCTGATCAACAACATTTGAATAATGCATTAGAATAATTGTTAACTGGTCATTTGCTCAAATTTGAACTACCGTGTTTGGCTTAGTCACGTGGGCTTAACCATTTCTTTTCCCCCAAGAGGTGTAGTCTCCAGATAGATAAACGAGCAGCCCAGGTCCCGTTTTATGACTGTATGCGCTTGGGCCTGGGCTGAGAAATATGGATGGCCAGTTTCGAAGCCCGATGTTTGGCTTTGGTACATCATAACCAATTAGTCTGCATCAACCCCGTAACAAATCGATTAGGACCTTTTTTTTACTAGAGATCAACAAAAAAAATAAAAATCATAGTTACCTTAGGATTTTCCCTTTAAAACAAATAATAGACGAGACGAGCCTCGCCAAATAAACGAATAAATTGCGGGGCCCTCAATAAAGGGGTAAAATAAAACATTTAAAATTCAGGACGGGTCGTTTAGTGAATTTCACGGCCTCGACCAAAATAACAATGCGTTAGTCGCTTTAGACGTGCCTTTAATAATTTACTTTCTTAAACTCGGGTGCACATTTATGTGACCCAAATTCAAATCTCAACAGAGTCGAAATGTGTCGATAACAACGGGTACATTGATGTGACGTGGTTCGAGATACATTTTCACAACGTTGCAAATCTCTGTTAAATAATAATGATAATGATAAAAGCGGTTAAAAATTAAAATTTGCACATAGGTTCATAATTGTATAAAATCAGATAATTAAGCCAAATATGACAGTTGAACGACCGTGCTAGAACCACGGAACTCGGGAATGCCTGACACCTTCTCCCGGGTTAACAGAATTCCTTATCCGGATTTCTGTTTCGCAGATTGTAATACAGAGTCAATCTTTTCCTCGATTCGGGATTCAACCGGTGACTTGGGACACCATAAATCTCCCAAGTGGCGACTCTGAATTAAATAATAAATCCCGTTTCAATTGTCCTTTAATTGAAAAAACTCCCTCTGCGCCGCCTTTGCGGGAGCGCGGGTGAAAAAGGAGGTGTGAAAACTTGTATATGTGCGGAGAAACCTAAGCTGGGCACACATTGTAAAAGCGGCAAAAATCCTCTTCCAGGGAGGGAAGAGGAAGCGTGTAGCCAACGATAAATAGGTACGCGTAAAATGCGTAGTACCCCAGGCGGTGTGTTTAGACTACATCACTACCAGCAGGAACTATTTCAACATGGACCAAGATTCCCCATTTAGTTTTAAAAGAAGTAATCGTCGCCGCATCCATCGTAGAGATGGCAGGTTCAGGTTCATCCTCAAGCAGGCTTTTGAAGTCTGACCTAGCCTTCCCTGAGTGTGGGATTATCTCATCCACGGTGGAAAGGTTTTCATATTCTACTATGGTCACCACTTCCTCATGGTGAGGTGCATCCTCAGCCAACATCACAGGGTGACAAGAAGCGTTGGCCATTTTTTTGATTGTGTGAAGAAGAAGTACAAAGATGAAGGAGGTAACAACAACAAAGGATACTAAGGAGAGGAAGAAAACACAGAAGCTAAAAATTTAAAGAAGAAAAGAACTCGGGCTTCAAGGGCTCTAAAAACACAACAATTCAAACGATGAGTGCTTATCCCTATTTATAAGAACATAATCAAGAAAGTCCAAATGTTGCCTCATTAACTTTGAAACAGAAGAAACGAGGGAAACGATGTAACGTATGGGGAACGTGTGCCATAATGAAGTGTGAAGAAAGTGTCATTTCAAATTGACGTAACGATCAGGTGCGGCTTTTGAAGAGTCACCTCGCCACCTCGCCAACAAAGGGGAGTCACTCTTCTGCCAACGTTCTCAGATTTCTCAAAAAATGCAACTGGTGAAGTCCGTCCACCAAGCTCGCCAAAAGGCAAGCTCGACGGGCGGAGGGACTAACTGTATAGGTCGAAATCTGAACAGAAGAATCTTACTTAAGGGAGGATGAACAAGAACTAACCAAACTGAGGTCACGTATGAGAATCAATACACTAACGGGTGATTCGGTTGCGGTCGAGGTCGAGCACTCCATTCTGCCTAAACGGCTAATTCAACTCTTAGACATTTTTAGAGAAATATTCCACAGAATATTCCAAGAATTTAAGAACTCCGGTTAAGAACCGTTGGATAAGAAAAGTGTTCTTGTATAAATACTATAGATAAGGGTAACTAAAGGTGGGGGGGGGGGGGGCAAAAAGACTCACACACACATATAGACATATCTTTACAGATGAAGGGAGATTTTCATCTCTGGCTCCTCGTCAAGGAAAAAAGATAAAGGAAGCTTAGATCCTTGGAAGTTTAGATCCTCAATATCCATCATTAGTTGCGTTATACCAAGTATATGGGGGTCGACCTTGTTCAAGAACGGTAACCCTTTTTATCTATGTATTCTTCGTTATCCTTTAACGTTATGAAAATGTCACGACCCAATTTAGGATCGTGACCGGCGCTTAGGAGCAAGTGCTCCCAAGTAAGCCTCATCAGTATTTTGCAGAAAATCAGACAAAGTTTCCCTTGTTTTTGGACTATCCCAAAAAATTTCCTGTCTCAAAATCAACTACCAACCATCCTAGTATCAAACTAAATAATTGATAACTTATTAAGTAACCAAAACAAGTCTCCACCATTACTAATCAACCCATAATTTATCTCTAACTTTGATAATAAAGAACGATATTCGACATAAGACTATAATAACAAAATAATACTATATGACACTAAAATAAAGACTATGGAGCGACTCAAAGAATTCAAACAAAAGACCATAAAAATAAATAAAATCTCCGCCCACGCGAACAAGTGCGAGGCTCACCAAGAACTATCAACATGTGCGCTCTAATTAACGAAATCCTCACCTGCGTCAACTGCTATCTCTGTAAAAAAAAATTAGCGGGGAATGAGTCGCTAGCTTAGTGAGTAACAACACTTAACCACAACCATTTTTATTGGGGACAAGTCAGAAAACATGCTAGTATATCAAACAGAAAATAACATAAGAATGTCCTTTTATAAACAATAAATAATTTTCAGTTTCATCATGTTTTTCTTGTAGTATAATACACTTAACAATTCAGTAATAACCTCGGTAACCACTATATAATATCAATATTCACATTTCGGGAGGTTTCAATGAACGGATTATGTAATCGGTATAACTGTGGACATTCTCGCAAGAAGTCAAATATAACGGTAGTCCCCACTCGAGGAAAATCGGTAACGGTATGCTAGTTTTACCTTCCCATTAGCGAGAGCTATAATGGTAATCAGTAATTACAAAGTGCACCAGGTCTAACAAACCCGCCGTTAGCTACGGGATCCTTCAATGTCTACTCCCATTTATACTTATCTCTATAATCCATATATACTAGTAGACAATATTTTAAAACAATATAGGGCATTTCCGTTCTTATCAAATCATGTAATTTCATTTCGATAACAGTAAATTCAAGTAAAGGTAAAATATATCTAGTGACAACGGAAATATTTAAAACCACAGTAATCATCTCAAATAACTATTTCGGTATCATATCGAGTAAAAGACTTGCCCCACATGCAACTCAAAATACTTGGTAACATATTCATATTAAAATCATGTATAAATCATGCAAGTTATGAAAACACAAATTGCGGTAAGATTACTACTCACAGTACTCGTGCCGAAATACCAAATGTTTCACCTCGAGCAACTTGTACAAATTTCTCCAATCAATCTATAATTACATGATATCGATCTCATGTTAATTTTCATGTTTAGGCTAATTCGTAGCTAATTTATAATGCCCAACCCTAAGAGTTTAATGTTTGGCTCTTAATTCGTCGAATTATAATAACCCAACAAATCCCTCTTATTCTACTTGAAATATCAAGACTCATTTCAATATCCCAACTCACTGCTATCAAAATTACATTATAAATTTTTTTCCAATATCACCAATATTAGTAACAATCATATTTGATTACCAATCACTAACGAAACGGAAAGGTTTTTGAAGGAATATCCTTTTTTTTTTGCACATACAGAATATACAAGTTTATACCCCAAACATATAGTACCGATTCATGAAAATTTCCATGAACTCCATTAATTCATTAATTTTAATAGTTCAACTAATTCTCAACCCCAACTCTATAGCCATGGAATTTATGAATCAAATTTATGAATTAAGTTCCAAAAATTTACCTACATTGTTCCCCTTCTCTGTATTAAATTTCTTTGCTAGAACAAAGTAAACCCACTTTGTCGTTGCTTTGATCGCCTCTGTCCGTTTTGCTTCTGCTGAGCTTGGTCCGTGTTCTTTTGTTTTTGTAGGCTCAAAGCTCTGTTTCTCTTTAACGCAGCTTTTGCTGCTTTCCCCCTTTTTCCTGTTTTGTTGTTTCTAACCTTTTCCACAGTATGGGCTTCGTGCCCTTTTATTTTTCTTTTTTTTATAGTTAGTTTATTATTATTATTATTATTATTATTATTATTATTATTATTATTATTATTATTTTGCTAATGAACAATACACCCTTAAAAAGAAATATAGGGTATTACAGAAAATTATCATATTTTTCTTACATTATGGGATTCAATCATTGTTATAGTTAAATCTCATACTCAGTTATGTTTGCTTATTCTTATCTTTTTATGTATGATAAATTATCTTTGACTAGAATTTACCTCAAATCTTTTTATTTAATTAGTTCAATAAAAAGTCCATCACTTTTTGGTCGAAATCATTTATGTTGATCTCGTCGACCTTTATAAATAATAAGAAAAGTTAGATAAAATGTACATTGATGTTTGGCAAGTATGGCCGGGGTGTCAATCATGACTCTCCCGTTTGGGTCGTGACATATATCATGTAATTTAGAAAATAATTATATGTCAAAGTAAGTAATTAGTTCGAGTGGATTATATAAACTATCAATTAACTTTTACAACAACAATAACAACAACCAAGTATAATCCCATTTAGTGGAGTCTGAGGAGGGTAGTGTGTACGCAGATCTTATCCCTACCCTGGGAGTATACTTGAGGATATTATCCATAAAGTATTTTGAAATATCTTTTTCGAATGAACGTTACAACACTTTCTTTTAAAAAATAGTCCCAAACAATCGTTTAAAATCTAGAAACTCTGAACTTTGTTCAAATTAGCTCCGTGAAAAGAGTTGGAAACAGGGGCGGATCACCTTAGCCAAAGCGGTGTCACATGACACCACTTGATTGGAAAATTTTATTATATATATATATATATAATTAAAATTCAAAAGAAAAATATAGATTAAGTTTCATAAAGTGACACTACTTTAAAATTCAGGAGCTTCAGCCTCCTAAGCGAGGTCACAAGTTCGATGCCCGATACCTTCATTTTTTGCTTTAACATTTTTGAGCCTTATCTACAATTAAAAAACATGTTGGAGTTTGAACTATTGGCCTCTTAAGCATTAACATAATACTAAAAAATCAATTAGAAGTCACGTTTTCATATTTTATACAATAATAATTTTTGCGCCTCATCTACAAATAACATGTGGGGTGTTTGAGCCATTAACCTCTTAAGCGTTAACATAACACTAAATCAATGGATCAAAAGTCACATTTGCTTATTTTAAGCAATGATAAATTATTTGACTTTTGTTGTAAGTTTCTCTCTTTTTTCTTTTATTCACTTTCTCCATATTGAAATTAATTAAAAACGATTTGCGAAATCAAAAGAATGATGAGTTTTGTGTAATTGTCTAGTGTTTTATATTAAAAAAAATATTTAGTATTATTTCTAATGAGGTTGTTTTGAATGCATTTAACAAAAAACTCATATATAATAATATTCTTGAGTTATGTTCTATTAATATGATTCAACTATATTTTTTAATATAATGTTTGAAATCGTGATACTGCTTACGAAAAATTCTGCGTACGCCACTGGTTGGATATCAGGAAACTGAAAAGGTTGTTTTCTCGTATGTAATCTAGGAGTTGACATTTACACTGCAGTATTAAAATTTTCAAATGTTTTTCTGTTTTTTTTTTTTTTTTTTTTTTTGAAAAAATGTTTTTCTGTTTGAAAACTGAAACAATAAAGACGTAAGAGTAATAAAGGAAGCAGCTGATTTGTCTTACCTTTCTGAGTTATCTGAAAATTTTGGGGAAAAGAATCTGCTTTTTTTAAAGCTTTACAAATGGTATGTGGCAATCAAAGGAGAACTCAAGCTGACACGCAAGGGCTTAATAAAACCCCAATCCAGAATATGAGATAACGTCTCTTTTGGCTTTTAATGAAGAAATATGACTACTTTGAATTTTTTTTAATTAAGGTTATCCTCAATATGACATGTTACAAAATTGATTATGACTCACACTTATTAAATCTGGTCAAAATTGGTGGATTATTCGCTTATTAATATCATTAAAACTCTATTTTTACTATGTGCGTTAAAAATTCTGGACAGTAACAGCGTACAATTTTATTTTTTACATCAACAGTAAGCTAACATGTTTTTTGGTATCGAAATTAAACTAACCTACGATAACAAGTAAATGCTTATATCAAGCCAAATCTTGTGGCATAAAAAATAGAGCAGATACATGTTTTACCAAAGTAGCTACACTACCAAATGCTAAAAAAAAGAAGTAATATCAGTGTATTCAACTCATTACGCAAACAATTACCTAACTTCACGTGGAGCTTAAGCGAATAAGAGATTTGTTGCTCGACTACTTAAAAGAAAGAAAGTTGCAAGAATATTCATTATACTAGGGCAAAAACATGAAGTGAATGAGGTTGTTGTATGCATGGGTCAAAATTTGGCAACGACGACTATTACTGAGTAGGACGAGAGACGAGGTTATCGTTATGCACCGTCTGATGGTCGTCGTGGTGAAAGGCAACGATCAAGGGCGGTCAGTCGATGCATGACATCCACGATAGTGTAAACTTAGTAGGAGACAGTAAGAATATGTCTTTCGAATATTCTCTATGTTGTACTTTTTAGGGGGTTTTTGGAAAATTGTCTCTTATAAATAGGAAGGATTGGCAAAGAAGGGGGGGGGGGGGACGGGAGAAAAAAGACAAAAGAATACTTTGTAAAAGAATCATCTGAGAGTGAATACAAAAGCAGTCTTGTTCATTGATCGCACAACAAAAAGTTTATATCATTGCACAATATCGAGAAAATCCAAAGATTCCCCAATTATCTCTTATTTATTCCCTCCCTACGCCGATTGCATCTATTAAGATTGATTGTGCATTTAAGTTTTCACATTTATGAGCATTTATTTGATTCCAACATATTTGTTACATAATTCATCTTGCTTACTTCTTCCATCACTTGATCAAGATTTTATTGTGCTTGACTAAGATTGACCTCATCATTATCATTAGTTGTTTTAATCAAAAAGGTTTTGATATCTTTTGGTCAAACAATTTGGCGCCGTCTGTGGGGACATCTTTAGTTTAGATTTCAGTTTCATCTAGATCATAGAAAGGGATAGTCACCTCTTCCTAGCTTTGCACAAACTAACAATAGCAGGAAAAGGAGATGCAAGGCTAAAAGCAATAGCAGGTGTCATAACCAACATCCTGAACACCATCAACGAAGACAGCAGGGAGGATAACGAAAACGTGACATCAAACACTACACCTAGGGGAGACGCTTCATTTCCCCCACATGGAAGCGTAACTGCTTCGCGCGAGAAGGAAGCCTCCACGTCTGCAATAGGAGAGGCACCACCGGCAGTAAGATGACTATTGGAAGAGTGGATAACAAGCACTCTGAACCACATACTTGATAAACCGGCTCAAAGGGATAACAGAGACATTGCACACATAGATGTCACGATGATCGATGACGAACAAGATGCCCCCCGCACAGGTAACACTCATACTACCGTTGACGTAGATAATGACACGCTCGCAGTCGTTCTAAAGAAAATGGAGGAAATGAAAAATGAGAATAAGGCACTCCGTGACCAGATGAAGGAGCACCAAGAAAGGGTCGACAAAATACCAGGCGCCCCAAAGTTGTTGCCAAAATGGGATGCTGGTCGATTTATCAAGCAACCATACAATGAGGAAGCAGACCCCCACGCCATTCCAAAAATCTTCAAAATACCACCATACCTGAAGATATATGATGGTACTACAGACCCAGAAGATCATATCATCCACTATGTCACAGCCGTAAAAGGCAACGATCTTTCGAAAGAATAGGTAGCATCGGTGCTACTAAAAAAATTCAGCGAAACCCTAACAGGGGGAGCCCTGACCTTGTACTCACAACTACTAGCATGGTCAATAGCAACGTTCGAAGAAATGGCGGACAAGTTTGTCACCGCTCATGCAGTAGCTAAAAAGGCGAAAGTCAGGGTAAACGACATATTTTTCGTTAGGCAGATGCATGGCGAGGGACTCAGGGACTTCTTAGCTCGATTTAATAGGGTTAAAATGAGCTTGCCAAATGTGTCAGAGGAAATGACGGTAGCAGCCTTCCAGAACGGGTTAAATGGGTCGAGAGTTACCATAAAATTGTTAAGCAGGCTCATAAAATACCCTCCCACCACTTGGGAAGAAATCCACAATGCCTACCACCCCGAGGTAAGAGCCGACGAGGACGACCTCAACGGTCCGATCCAATGGTTGACGTCAGTTCAAGCTGAAACATTGATAGATCGCCGGAACGATGGTCGAAGAGATAAGTTTGGGCCCCGTCTCGACCAAGAAAGGCATCAGCCCTATATTAGGACATCCATCCCACCTCCTCCATGACACACAGATGCCCCTCCTCGACATACAACGCCATACCAACACGAGAAAGGTATGCCTCCGCTCTTATCTGCTCACAATTTGTGTCTTTCCTTCAGAAATAGTGTACGCACTAGAAAAACTCAGCACGAAGGTACAATGGCCGCAAACGATGAAGTCTGACCCAAGCACTCGGAAGTCAAACGTTTTTTGCGAATTCCATCAGGAAAGGGGTCATAAAACCGAAGATTGCATAGGACTGCGGCTGGAGGTAGTAAGAATGCTAAATCAGAGACACCTGAAAGAGCTACTGAGCGACCGAGGGCGGGCTAACTTTGCCCGCAAACGCGAATAACCCCAGGGACCTCCATAATCGCCCTTTCCTACTCGTACTATACAGATGATCATCGGCCGAAGATATGACACATCAATCAACCATGTAAAGTTCACCACTACACATAAACTCAAATGGTCAATCACTCATGAACAGTATGATGACCTCGAAGATAGTATCATCTTCAATTAATCAGATACCAACAGTTTGTCTTTCCCTCACTATGATGCTCTTGTTATCACTTTACGTATTGCAGATACTGATGTAAAAAGAATAATGGTAGATGATGGAAACGGCACGTGTATTATCCATCCTCGAGTCCTCGTATATATGAGACTCGAAGATAAAATAATACCGCGTTGCATAACACTAACATGTTTTAATAATGCAGTTGAGCGAACTTCTGGAGAGATAGTGCTACCCGTTCTAGCCGGAGGAGTTACCCTATAAACAACGTTTCATGTCATGGATCAAGATACAACCTACAATGCTATCATAGAGCACCCATGGATACATGCCATGCGAGCAGTCCCGTCAAGTCTCCATCAAGTAATCAAGTTCCCTACTCCATGGGGGTATTCAGCATCCGGGGCGAACAACGCACCGCATAAGAATGTTATCGCATCGCCCAGGATTGCGCACACACCCAACAACTAAAAAGAGCAAGCACAAAAGCATAGCAATCAGCGATGTCAGGAACCAAACTCGACGTACGGACAGATGTTATCAAGGATCCCAACGTCGTGGAAGCCTCCGAGTCTACAATAGAAGATCACAATCCCGTCCTACTGGATGACAATAACAGCACAAAAAAGGGTTATATCGGGCACAATCTCTCAGAACCAGGTAAGTTTTGTAAATTCCTAACTGAGAATGCCGATCTATTTGCCTTCTCCCATTCAGTTATGCCAGGTATCCCAAAATACATCGCCACGCGCAAACTGAATGTTGACCCCTATACCTACCAGTGCGGCAAATGAGGAGAAAGTTTAATGCCACAATCAACGAAGCCGTCAGCCAAGAGGTCGATAAGCTGCTCGCAAATGGCTCCGTCCGAGAGTCAAAATATCCCAGTGGGTCGCCAATGTGGTCATGGTCAAGAATAAAAATGGAAAGTGGCGGATGTGTGTAGATTTCACAGACTTAAACAAGGCATGCCCAAAAGACTTTTTTCCATTGCCACACATCAACCAGCTCATCAACGCAATAGAGGGACACGAGTTTCTAAGCTTCTTAGATGCCTACTCGGGTTACAACTAGATCCTCATGAAGGAAGAAGACCAGGAGAAAACCACTTTCATCACTCACCAGAGAACGTATTGCTACAGGGTCATGTCGTTCAAACTAAAGAATGCAGGGGTGACGTACCAGAGATTAGTCACCAAGATATTCAAAGATCAACTTGGCAAAACAATGGAAGTCTACATCGACTACATACTGGTTAAGTCGAAAAGAAAAGAAGATCACATCGATCACCTAAAGGAAGCTTTCGACATACTAAAGCGGTACAACATGAAACTAAACTCCAAAAAATGCACTTTTGGTGTAACCTCGGGCAAATTCCTTGGTTTCCTGGTGTCACAAAGAGGCATCGAGGTCAATCCAGATCAAATTAAGGCCATCGAGGGAACACCGGAAATGTTAACCAGCAAAAAACAGGTACAAAAGCTGACAGGTCAGATAGCTGCCCTGTCAAGGTTCATCTCACGGTCATCGGACATGTGTCATAAATTTTTCAATGTGCTAAAGGAAGAAAACGGGCTCCATTGGAATTCATAATGTGTCGACGCCCTAAGAAAACTGAAAACCTACTCGTCCTCGCTGCCGTTCTCGCCAAGGCAGATCCGGGCGAATGTCTCCTTGTCTACCTAGCTGTCTCCAAAGTCGCGGTAAGCACAGTTTTGGTCCACGAAAACAAAGGTACGCAATATCCGATTTACTATATTAGCAAAACCTTAGTTGACACCGAAACGAGATACCCCCACCTCAAAAAATTGGCTCTGGCATTGATCATAGCTTTACGCAAGGTCAGACCATATTTTCAGTGTCACCCCATAAAGGTGGTGACAACTTTTCCCCTTAGGAGCATCCTGCACAAACCCGAACTGTCGGGTAGATTGGCCAAATGGGCCATAGAGTTGAGCAAGCACGACATAACATATCAATCGCGAACTGCGATATAATCGCAAGTATTCACTGACATCGTCGCCGACTTCAGTGCAAAAATACTGTCCGAGGTAAAGCAAGAAGTGCTTCACACCTCCTCTGGGTGACCCGACCTCTGGGTCCTCTAAACTGACAGTGCATCGAAAGCATCGGGATCTAGATTGGGACTCATACTTGAAGTCCCAACAGGCAAAGAGATTCACCAATCCATACAGTATCCCGAAATAACTAACAATGAGGCCGAGTATAAGGCCGTAATTGCAGGACTGAAATTGGCCTACAAGTATGGTGCACGACGAGTCATCCTCTATTGCGATTCTCAACTCGTTGTAAACCAAGTTACTGGGACTTTACAAATCAAATAGTAGAGACTACAGAAATACCAGACAAAAATCCATAAGCTGCTACCAGAATTCGACGAATGACGACTCGATTAGATACCCTAGGTGCAAAACATAGAAGCAGGCGGTCTCGCCAAACTGGCAGCAGCAACTAAAAATATCACTAAGGAAAACGTGGTCACTCTCCTCTACTCATGAATAGACAAAGTCGAGGTGCATTCTATAAATTTAACTTGGGACTAGTGCAACCACATCATAACATATTTGCAGGAGGGAACACTCCCACAAGACAAAAAGGAAGCCAAAAAGCTTTGAATACAAGCGTCCAGGTACAACCTCATAAACCACGACCTTTACAAAAGGACATTCGGCGGCCCTTTAGCCAAATTCCTTGGACCAAATCAAACAAGGCGTGTGCTCAAAGAAGTACACAAAGGCCACTGCGGTGCCCATACAGGTAACCGAACCCTCATCAGATGTCTTATATATGCAGGATACTACTAGCCCACTATGAAAAAAGAAGTCGTGGATTACGTCAAAAAATGTGAGCAATGCCAGAAGTACGTCCCTATGATACACCAAGCGGGAGAACTTCTGCACTCCGTCACTTCTCCATGGCCATTTATAAAGTGGGGGATGAATATCGTTGGACCCCTCCCAATAGGGCGAGGTAAGATACGCTTCCTTTTGGTTTTAACTGATTACTTTTCCAAATGGGTGGAAGCAGGTGCGTACACCCAAATACGCGAACAAGAAGTCATCGCATTTATCTGGAAAAACATCATATGCCACTTCGTCATCCCCAAAGAAATCAGTTGTGACAATGGACCTCAGTTCATCAGGAAAAAGACGATCGAGTTCTTCGAAAAATGGCACATCAAGCGGATACTCTCCACGCCATATCACCCCGCCAGCAACGATCAAGCAGAATCCTCCAACAAAATAATATTGAATATACTAAAGAAAAAGCTCGAGGACGCCAAATGGCTATGGCCGGAACTGCTACTAGAGGTGTCATGGGCCTACCGCACCATGCCAAAAACCAGCACAGGAGAGACGCTATATTCATTGGTCTATAGGACTGAAGCCATTATACCCGTTGAGGTTGGAGAACCCAGCCTGAGATACCCTAATGAGAGTGGACCGAACAATGATGAAAATAGAATATAGGACCTGGACGAGGTGGAAGAACGGAGGGATATGGCTCACATAAGAATGATAGCCCAAAAATAACAAGCAGAAAGGTACTACAACAAGAAGGCCAAAGTCGACCACTCAGAGTCGGGGACTACGTCCTCAAGGCCAAAATACAAGCGACAAAAGACCCAAATGAAGGAAAATTAGGAACAAACTAGGACGGGCCATAGAAAATTATAGCAGTAGCAAGCAAAGGAGCATTCCAATTAGAAATAATGGAAGAAAAACTACTATAAAATAACTGGACTGTCGCCCACCTAAAATATTTCCACTTCTAAAATGACGCCACCTAAGTCGTAATCTTTTTCTCTCACCCGGTTTTTATCCCAATCGGGTTTTCTCGGGGAGGTTTTTAACGAGGCAACGAGGGGGACGTCTCGAAGTTCAAAGTATAATTTATCGCCCAGCCTGCAATAATATCTCCAGACCGAGCAATGAAGAGACTAGATACAAGGAAACTCCATTGTATGTATGAAATCGACATGTATCTCCAATGTATGAATGAAATTACTCCGATAAATGTATGAAATCGACATGTATCTCCAATGTATGAATGAAATCAGCATACACGACACTTCAACGAATAAAGTAAAACATGTTACCCTCCATCGTCCTTCCGCAAACATGACGGGTTAACATTTCGACATTAACTCGAAATAACACCCCTATGGCAAGGTCGTTAATAAATAAAAGAGTTTGACATCGCTCAAACCACGACGGATTAACATTTCGACATTAACTCGAAATAACACCCCTATGGCCAAGGCCTTACTAAAGAAAAGAGTTCGACATCGCTCGAATCACGATGGGTTAACATTTCGACATTAAGTCGAAATAACACCCCCACGGCTAAGGCCATCGCCATAGAAAAGAGTTCAATGCCATTCAAACCACAATAGATTAACTTTTTGACATCTACTCGAAATAACACCCTTACGGCAAAAGCCGTCGCCAAGGGCAAAAGCCCGATCTTGCTCAAATCATTCAATAGTCGACGACACGCAGATTACATAACATCCGATGTCATCTGGACTACAATAATATATCACACAAGGCTGGATAGCCCAGGTCACCCCCGCAACAAAAAAACAAACACAAAACACACAACAATAAAACAATTCAGAGGTACACAATAAAAAGTAACTGCTCCATTACATCTGTTATATTACAAAAGTTTTTTACAAAGGGCTCAAGGACGCCCCACAAAAATAGCAAAACAAAACAACCAAGTCCTACGCCACATAACCCCCCGTGGCATACTCCTCATTGTACCAAGAATTGGAGGCGAGCTTGTCCGCACATCATAATCGACATCGTCTCTGCCAGGCGTATCGGGGTTGTAACCATATGCCTCTCGAACGGTATGTGCTTTAATACGTACCTCTCGAAGTTCTGCCTCAGATACTTTCTCATCATCACAAAGAGACTTATACACATCAAGTTGAGTTTCAGCATGAACCCACATCTCATCTAAATCTCGTGGTACGATAGGGTCGGCCGAAGCATGAGAGGTAGAGGGTTGAAACTGCCGTTGCATACCCTCCGCTTTCAAAGCGATAACCTGATCGTTTAACATGGACAACTCTGCCTCCAGGTCCCGGATACATCCCTCAAATCTCGCTATCTTAAGTGCAGATGCCTCCGCCTCCTTATCCCGCTCTGATTTACAAACACGAAGGGCATCTTCCAAAGCCACTACCTCTGAGATGGCAGCCGCCCTATCCCTTTCAGCATGGGCTAGTCCATCAGCCTTATTGCTCAGCTCACCCTAAGGTCGACAGCCTCCGCTACCCTCTTGTTAAGCTCAGCCGTTAAGGCAGCATTCTGCACTTGGAGGTCGGCATTCTCGGCCATCACCCCCTTACCCATATTTAGTTCATATTCTTTGGCCTTAAGAGCCGTCTCGAGTTCGCTGCATCGAGCGACGACCTTCATCAGGTCATCGTCCTGCTTTTTCAGCTCTTCGATTTTCTACGCCAATTGTTTCTCCTTTTGCTTGAGCCTGTCATAGAACAACTTAAAGTCGTTGTCCTGAGTGAAGATATTGGCCAATGCACGATGTTTGGTGCGGTACTCCTTATATTTGGAGAACACCTTCTCAAAAATGGTCGTCCTCTGCATATCCTTACGTTCACGCTCGATCTCCATAAGGATGGTCTAGTATGCAAAGCAAGTTCAAGCGAAGAATGGGTTAAGGAAATAAAACAAATCTAAAAACGAAAGTAAAAGAGAGAAATATTTACCCGCAGAGCCATGCCAGAGACGCTCCGTGACAACTCCATGTCGCTCATTGCCTTAAGTGTTGTACTCTCGGAAGCAACGCATAGAGGGGCAAACGCCGATGCTGCCTGTTCACAGTTTGCCAACGAATCATAGTCTACAGGGATGACTATGTGTCGATCAGGGCCTTCCGTCCTCACCTCTACTTGAGTGTGCCGCTCCAAATAGGCCCACACATCTTCTAGGTCGACATCCAAACCTGAATCGTTCTCCCTAACGTGCTAAACTCCGCCTCCTCCGACGGTAAATGATGCACCAGTCTCGGCAGATCATACAGATCCCCCTTGATATATTCCTTCAGTCAGGGAGACCTCCTTACCAAAACAACGTCTGCCATAAGAACAACACCTGTGCCTGACCTAGGCAAGGACGTCGCCCCTGCAGCATCGGGTCTGCTCTTTCCCGTATCAGAGGCGATGACCTTCCCAAGCTCTACCTCCTCCTCTTCCTTGACGGATATTCATCCCCGTTAGAAGGCTCATCCATGAGGTGATAGACGGGTCGAGAGGAGATCTCTTCCCGTACAACGACGTCACGAGAAGAGTCTCTAGCCGGTACAGATTGAGCACGACCTCCTCGGACAGACCCGACCAGGGCGAACTACATCCCTGCCAACGCTACGGCCTGGTGAAATGCCAGGACCGGAGCCTTCTTCCTGGAAGCCCTACAACCTGTCACCACAAGGAATCGTATCGGTAAACAACAATAGACAGCCAAAGGACAAAACAGAGAAAAACATTTACCGGATGGAACCTTCGGCCTAAAGTGTTTCATGAAAGCGGGCCAATCTCGAGTCTCCACCGCGTAAGGTAGTAAACAGGCTACCCAGTCCTCGATACCGACGATAGGACGAGGTGTACGCCTCACAGCTACATGGGAAAGTTACAAATAAGTACAAAGTTGGAAAGAACGAAGGTAAACTACAAGTACCAACACCTATAGTGATAATTCCACCGTTTTGGGAATCCAGCGAGGTCCGACACCAGATGCTCGGTTCTAACGAAGAAGTATTTATGCCAAAATTTGTGGCTTGCCCGGTCGTCTGTTCCGACCACCAGCCCCCTGGTCCCACGATGCCTCAAGTGTGTCATAGTGCCCTTGTGAAAACTAGGGGAAAACAAATATAAAAGGTGATGAAGGCCAACTTCACACCCCGCCAACTCCCCATACTTCGTCAATACCAGAAACATCTTGTACATATACGGAGATAGTTACGCCGGGTAGACCTCATAGAACCGACAAAATTCCTCCATTAACGGAAAAAGAGGGAGGGAGTGGCCGATCATGAAGGGATATATGTAGAAAGCGCAATATCCCAATCTGTGGACCTCCACGAAGTCCCTCCCAGGAACCATCTCGACATTGGGGGAATGTTGTACGAAGACCGAAGGTCATCTATGTGAACCTGCTCAGTCTCAGAAACCACCGGAGCAGGAGAAAGGACAGGTTCTTTAAGAAAATCAGTCCGAGACATAGGGTTTCTTGGTAGTATTTTCTCCATGGTGGGAAAGCTGTCCCCTTCCTCTACTGCCATATCCTCACCACCAGAAGGAGGTGCCATAGATAGTAGCGTAGCGTCAGAAATCTCTTTGTGTGACAGATGTATTCTGGGCATCTCAATGGCAGAAGGTATGTTGATAAAACGCAAAACAAAGAACGATTAACGGAATAGATGAAAAGAAAAATCACGAAAACAAAGCTGAAGATACAAGAAGAGATGACCAAAGAAGACAATACATACATTAGAAAGGAAATGACTAAAAGTTCTTGAAAAAACAAAACCTTATTCTATTTGTAGGGTTGGATGGCACTAGAATCGAAGCAAAAGGCTGCCAATGGCACCAAAACCAAAGCGACAAGCAATCAATCCCTACCTCGGGAAGACGCGTAATGATGATGCACGTGGGAGTGAAGTCATTTCCCGATAGGCTAAACCAGGATACCGTGGAGCGCACCGCTCTTTCGTTATTGGTCAAACCGTTATAACCCAACAACCAAATTTCTCCGCGGGTATGGGCGATGTCCGCTTATCAAGGATGCACAGGGCCGCGACCTCAACAAGCGGAGGGACTAACTACATAGGTACAAATTTGGAAACCACGACCATTACCGAGTAGGACGAGGGACGAGGTTATCATGATGCACCATCTGATGGTCCTCGTGGTGAAAGGCAATGACTAAGGGCGGTCAGTCGATGCATGACGTCCACGATAATGTAAACTTAGTAGGAGATAGTAAGAATATGCCTTTCGAATATTCTCTATGTTGTACTTTTTAGGGTTTCGTTGGAAATTGTTCTTATAAATAGGAAGAGTGGGAAAAGAAAGGGGGGAGGGAGAAAAAAATACAAAAGAATACTTTGTAAAAGAATCATCTGAGAGTGAATACAAAAGCAGTTTTGTTCATTGATCGCACAACAAAAAGTTTATATCATTGCACAATATAGAGAAGATCCAAAGATTCCCCAATCATCTCATATTTATTCCCTCCCTACGCCGATTGCATCTATTAGGATTGATTGTGCATTTAAGTCTTCACATTTATGAGCATTTATTTGATTCCAACATATTTGTTACATTATTCATCTTGCTTACTTCTTCCATCACTTGATCTAGATTTTATTGTGCTTGACTAAGATTGACCTCATCATTATCATTAGTTGTTTTAATCAAAAAAGTTGTGATATCTTTTGGTCAAACAATTGCTAAGATCCGGCCTTTAATTTAAAAAAATAAAATTCGATCACCCAAAAAATACTTGGATTTACACACATATATATATATAGAAGCTGTGAAGAGAGATTCATGCAATATTATTTTTTAAGTTTTTTATAGAAATATATTTATGAATACGAGGTGGTTATTTTTCATAAGATTCTAATACTTGTAGAAACAAGAAAAGTATAATATGATATCTTTGTTTTTATTTAAATATTTACATGACGTATAACTTTTTTAACAAAAAAAATTATACTATACTCATGATTGATCTTTGAGAGCAATCATATAATACGAGAATAGAATTGTACGGTGACTAAGACCTTATTCTTATCTTCTACAATTATTCCAAAAAGATCATAAATTATTTTGATTATGTTTTGCCGTTACTTGAGATAAGATTTACTGTTATCAAAATGAAATTACATAATTTGATACAAATTGAAATATCATATATTATCTTAAAATATTTTTCTATGAGTATTTACCGATTACAGAGACAAATATAAATAGGAAGAGATTTGAAGGATCCCATAGCTAACAGCAGGATTGTTAGACATGATGCACCTTGTAATTACTGATTACTGTTACAACCCTTGCTAATGGGGAGGTAGAACTAGCATACCGTTACTGATTTTCCTCGAGTAAGGACTGCCGTTATATTTAACTTCTTGCGAAGAGGTCCACACTTATACCGATTACATGATCCGTTTATTGAAATCTCTCATGGCTATTTGATATGACATAATGTTTACCGAGTCTATTACCGAATGATTAATTGATTTCTATTTATATTACACACATGATGAGACTGATTTCTATTTATTGTTTTGAAATGGCATTTTAATAATATTTTTTGGTTAATATATTGCATGTTCTCTGCTTTGTCCCCAATTAAAAATAGTTGTGGTTAAGTATTACTACTCACCGAGCTAGCGACTCGCTCCCCATTATTATTTTTTTCAGAGACAACAGGTGCAAACGATGACCTCCCTAATTAGAGCGCATGAATTGACAATTCCGGGTGAACCCCGCACTTATTCGCGTGGGCGAATAGATTATCTATTTGTCATGTTCCTTTATTTCGAATTCTTAGAGTCGCTCCATAATAATTTTTATTGGTGTCATGAGTAAACTTTTTATTATTATAGACTAGTGACTAGTATTGCACTTTTTTCCGTATTTTGGAGATGAATTTAGTATTATTGTGTTGGAAAAGGTTGATAATATTGGTGATGCTCATTTTTGGTTAATTGATGAAGACTATGACTGTTTCTGCTGAATATTGATTGGTTGTGTTTACTTATGGGACATGATAGGGGAAATTTTATTCAATTTTCTGTAAAATACGTACAGATGAGGTTTATTTGGGAACACTTACTCTCAAGCACTGATTATGAATCTAAATTGGTTCACGATAAAGTTAGTATCAAAGTTACTCCGCGTGCAACCTTGATTGTTAGTGGGGCAAATTTCAGCGAGGACACAGAGTCCCTAAGAGGTGTGTATGTGACACTCTAGGCGAATCTCACATCGACAAAATACTGAAGAGATGCTAACTATATAAGTTGACAGGCCTTAGACTGTAGTGACACATTTTAAAGTCGTATGAGTCTAGGTCCAAAGCAGACAATATCATTAGTGGGTTGAACGATTACAGTCAGCCATGCAAGTAAATACATCTTCTCTTTTCTAATTTAATTAAGTGCATTATGTTCTATATATGAGTATATTTGAACTTAAAGTAGTTTCTCTTCTTAGAAAAACATACCAAAATTTGAAAAATATTAAAATGTAAGGTAGAATCATCGATAGAGGACATAAAATGGCCCAACCTTGTGCAGAAAAGGAAAATAAAAAAGTCAAAAAATTAAAAGCCATGATGCATGTCCTATATTTTAGTAGTTGAATTTCTCTTACTTTTTTGACAAATAGTTCGATGAGAATCTTGAAAACTACCTTCCTAATTCAGCTCCACTATACCATGTGAATTTACCTATACTAAATAAATTCCTTGCCATAACATAATAATGACAACAAATTTCAGTTATGGAAATCTAATTACACATTTCAGGTTCCAAAACGTCCCTATTTAAAACTTCCATAAACTTAATTAATACCATTTTCAAAAGTTTAAAATTCTACTCATTAAATAACATACCCGTTCATCCACCTCAAATATATCAAACCAAGTGTGCTCTGAATTTGAGAAATTTTGCTACTTCCTTCCGTTTATTTTAATTGTTTTTTTTGGGTTGTTTTCACACTTTAAAGAATTTATATTTTAGCATTAATTAACAATAAAATTAATTATAAGTGTTAAACTTAATTTGTTCATTAGAAATATAACAAATACTTCTAGCCTCTTTATTCCAAGGGCAACTTAGAAAAAAAGAAGTTAATTCCTTCTTGATACATGAAAAAATTAAATATTTTAATTTAGACCGCAAAAAAACGACCAAAAAATTAATTAAAATGAACCGAAAGGAATATCCTTTGTTAAGATTTTTTAATACTTATGATGATGGAAAACAACATACTCCTAATAGATTAACCAATATTCATGCTAATTGACGTGAACAAAATCGTTACTTATAAGTTTATAATATAAAAGTATTGAAGATAGTAAAATGAATTTGTTACACACACGACCGTTAATGAACTTGAATTTATTTAAAAAATAAAATAAAGAGTTCAAAGTTTACGCGCTAATAATTAATATAAAAATTATTTATACAATCAGATTATTTAATATAATTATTGATAAATCTCAAACATTAATTCATGATCTAATAGGTACAGTGTAACTAACTAACCTACAAATATTGTATAAAAAGATCCTTACAATATCATTGCATGTGGAGTAATATACTATACTATAACTAAAATCCAAAACAAAAAGCATATTTGTATGCATTATTTTCTGGGAAATAAATAGGAAAAAGACAAAAGGTGAAAATAAAAAAGAAAAGAAAAATGATGTATTTTTGCATGAACTCCTCGAAAATAAAGGCTTAGACTATGAGACGCTTGGCAGTCTATTGCAACCTTTTTCTCACCAATTGTTGCTCTTCTCCTTCATTATTCCAAAACCCCATCTCTTCTCTTTCCTTCACTTTCCCAAGAAAATAAATACATATAGGAAAAAAATATTTCCAAATTCCAAACGTATAATAATTTCCATATATATAGAAGTTTAATTAATGTAATAATTATTAGTACTATATAATAAGCTTTTTTGTGTTGTTGTGTTGTTGTTTATGTAAAATCATGGAAAGTTCTAAAAAAAGGATGTGTTATTCATTGTGGAAATCAGCATCAACAAGGCTTTTGTGGATTATGGTGCCATTTATTTTGGTTTCTGTATTTTTCGCTTTTGGGAATAATTCAAAAATATCAACTTCTTTGTTTTCTTCTTCTTCTTCAAGTTGGCTTTTTTCTTCAGGTTATTATTCTTTGGACTTGGATTATTAATAATAATTATTTTAGTAATAATACTTTAATGGTTATTTTACTAATTTTTGCTTCTTAAACAGTACATAAAAAAAGTTCCGGCGGTGAGCAACCGGATTTTCAGCCGAAAATGGTGGCGGTGGCGGGGGCGGTGGCTGGAAACGGCGGCGCTAACCGAGAAGAAGCTCTGTTGGAAGACTACAGCTTTAACAGTAGTAATAGTTTTTCTCCGCTTACTGCTGAAGCTGATCAAGAAGTTCAGAAAGAAGCTCAAGAAATTCAGCAACCAGTAAGTTTTATTTTTCTCAATTTTTTTTCTTTTTTGGCATTTTTTAATGCTTTAAAGGAATTTTGTGCGCATTTTAATATGCATGTACTTTTTTCTTTTCTGTGTGTTGGGATGATTTTATTTTAAAAAAGTAGGGCCTAAAATCAGAGTTCCTAGATTAAAATTAAGAATTAACTTATATACACTAACAATGTAAAAATTAACTAAAAGGGCTGTCCGGTGCACTAAGCTCCCGCTATGCTCGGGGTCCAGACCACAAGTGTCTATTGTACGTGGTCTTGTCCTGCATTTCAGCGCGAGGTTGTTTCCACGGCTCAGAACCGTGACCTCCTGGTCACATGGTAGCAACTTTACCAGTCACACCAAGGATCCCTTCAATGTAAAAATTACACTGTCAATACAATTTAATGTCTGATATTTACTAATTCAATTTTTTTTTCTCTATCTTCTTTTTTATTTTTATTTTTAATGTTTTAAAGGAAATTTGTGGGCATTTTTATGTGCATGTACCTTTTTCTTTTCTGATTGTCTGTGATGTTTTTATTTTTAAAAAGTAGAGCCTAAAATCAGAGTTTCTTGGATTAAAAATAAGGATTTAATTAACTTATATTCACTAACAATGTAAAAATTACACTATTAATATAATTTAATGAATATGATATTTACTAATGTAAGTTGCTATTGGTGAGGAAAAAAGAAGTTGTTATCGGCAGTGGCGGAGGCAGGATCTCCACGAAGAGGGTTCAAAAAAAAAGTTGTATCAAGTGGGAATTGAACTCATGACCTTAGTAGATTTTGAACCCCCTTGACCACTAAACTACACTTTTGGATTGTGTTAAGGGGGTTCAAAACTTAATATATAGAGGTAAAAGACAGATTTTGCCTTATATATACATTGTATTTTTTCGGCGAAGGGGGTTCGGGTGAACCCCCTTGCGCCCCCCTAAATCCGCCCCTGGTTATCGGTAATTACCTGCAACTACATTTGAAGTGCCCTGATATTGTAAAATGAATTTACATTGTCATGTATTGAGGTCAAACTCTAAAATTAAAGGTTCGTGAACTTTGGATGTTTTGTACTTCCTCCGTTCCAATTTATGTGAACCTGTTTGATTAGGCATGAAGTTTATAAAAAATGAAGACTTTTGGAATTTGTGGTCCTAAACAAGTCAAAAACGGCCCAGAGTATTTGTGTGGTTATAAAAGCTTCTCATTAAGGTTAGAATTGTAAGTTTAAGCTAAATTATTACCAAATTTAGAAAGGGGTCATTCTTTTTGCAACGGACCAAAAAGGAAATAGGTTCACAATATCAGGGTAAACTAGAGTAGTAATTTTTAGAAGATAAAAATAATAATGGAGCTGTGACTTTTCTGTAATTATTTGTTTTTATTTATTTTTTGGTTGATTTTTGTTTCTGTTTTAGTGAGTACGGACTATGGAGTCTTACTGAAGTTTTTATGAGATTATTTCCCCTTTGAATGATTCACAATCTAAGAAGTACTACATAACTCTAACTCCGGATGTCTAAATAGAACAGAAAATACATAAGGGCTAAATACTAAAGCAGGAATAGAAAGGGACTCCTCGGTCTGCGGACGTGGCATATGTACCTCGAAGTCTCTAAGCAGTCGCCTCCCTCAAGGATGGTAGGCCTGAGTAGCGGTACCAGGATCTGCACATGAAAAACATGCGCAGAAAGGGCGTAAGTACACCACAACGGTACTCACCATGTGCCAAGCCTAACCTCGGTTGGATAGTGACGAGGAAGGTCAGGGCCTATTGAGGGTAAATAAAATATAAATATCAACAGTATAGAACAAAACGGTATAAATGAGTACAACAGTAAAAATTAACATAGGATGCACCGAGCAACAACAACTATGCAGCAGTATGGTAAACACGGGAAAGGAAATACAGCTCAGCACCAATAATAACAATCGGGGATCTCCCAGGATATCGTTTGTAGTCCCATATGTACATATACGATGGATCTCTCGGTATCCCGTCCCGCAGTCCAACTCATAGTGCGCGGGGATCTCCCGGGAATCTAACCTGTAGTCCCAAAGTAAATGTGCAGGGGGATCTCCCGGAAATCTAACCCGTAGTCCCAAAGTAAATGTGCAGGGGAATTTCCCGGGAATCTAACCCGTAGTCCCAAAGTAAATGTGCAGGGGGATCTCCCGGGAATCTAACTCGTAGTCCCAAAGTAAATGTGCAGGGGGATCTCCCGGGAATCTGACTCGTAGTCCCAAGTAAATGTGCAGGGGGATCTCTCCTGGGAATCTTACCCGTAGTCCCAAAGTAAATGTTCAGGGGGATCTCCTGGGAATCTAACCCGTAGTCCCAAAGTAAACACACAACCACAACACCAACAACAACAACAACAACAACCCAGTATAATCCCACTTAGTGGGGTCTAGGGAGGGTAGTGTGTACGCAGACCTTACCCCTACCCTGGGGTAGAGAGGCTGTTTCCAAATAGACCCCCGACATCCTTCCCTCCAAGAACTTCCCACCTTGCTCTTGGGGAGACTCGAACTCACAACCTCTTGGTTGGAAGCGGAGGTTGCTTACCATCAGAGCAACCCCTCTTGTCCAACACGAAGAATACACAATTAAATACAAATTCCATATCAAGGTAAAGCATGTATTTCTAACCTAGCATGTTGCACATAATCCAGATAAGGTATCTTGAGCAAGTAAATCAATTAAGTCAATTAGACATGCTTCTCTAGACTAACAACAGGCTTAAATTCCAAGTAGTGTAAACAAGAAAGGAAAAATACAATTAAGGCTATTTTTAATGAAAATAGGATTTTCAACAATTAGTACGAGTACGCACTCGTCACCTCACGTACAAGGCATTTCAATTACCACAATACCAATCCTAAGGGGAGAGTCCCCCACACAAGGTTAGACAAGCCTCTTACCTCGAACCGGCTCAAAATCAATCCGAAACCACGTTCTTGCCACGAGTACTCGACTCCAAATGACCCAAATCTATTCAATTCAATTGCATAATGTAAATAACACTTCAACTAACTGTCTACAATTAAATTCTAAGCTAATGCGCGAAATTATGTATTTCCAGAAACCTCGCACTCCCACGAGTCTAACCATAACAAAATTATCCAAATCCCATAACATTTCAACCCTCAAATCCTCAAATCTATCCGAGAGGGTTTTGAAACTCTTCCAACTAAATTCATAGATTTAATGCCAAAACTAGTAATAGATTCGAGTAATCTAACCAAAATTAAGTTAAGAATACTTACCCCGTTGTTTTCTCTCAAATCTCCCGAAAATTGCCCTTCCCCGAGCTTCAAATTTGTAAAAATGAAAAAATGGGAGCACTTAAAACATTTTGTCCAGCAATTTTCGCATATGCGGTCCAGTGACCGCATCTGCGGTCCCTTCTGCGGAAATAATGTCGCATCTGCGGAAACAGTGTCGCGTCTGCGGAAAAATCCGCATTTGCGACCCTTTAATCGCAGGTACGGTACCGCTTCTGCGTAAAAATGTACCGCATTTGTGGTTCCTGGAGAGATGGCCAAATGTTTGCTTCTGCGGCATTGCAGATGCGGAAATACCATAAGAACAGCTGCTGCAGCAACTTCAACTCCAAAATTCCTCCATTAACCATTCGAATTCATCTCGATGCCCCCGGGACCTCAACCAAAGACATCAATATATCCTAAAACCTTATTCAAACTTGTACTAATCTTCAAAACACTTCAAACAACGTCAAAATAACCAAAACACATCGTATTCAAGCCTAAGCTTCTAAAATCTTCTGAATTCCGTTTTCGATCAAGAAACCAATCAAAACACGTCCGAATGACCTTCAATTTTGCACGCACATCCCAAATGACATAACGGAACTACTGCAACTCTCGAAATTTCATTCCGACCCTCGGATCAAAATCTAACTGTCGAATCGGAAACTTCAAAATTTCAGACTTCGGCATTTCAAGCCTAAATTAGCTACGGACCTCCAAAACACAATCTGAACACGCTCCTACACCCGAAATCATCCAACGGAGCTAACGGAACCATCGGATTTCAATTCCGAGTCCGTCTTCACACTGTTCCGACTATGGTCAACTTTCCAACACTTAAGCTCTCATTTAGGGACTAAGTGTCCCAAAACTCTCCGAAACTAAAAACCAAACATCCCGGCAAATAAAAATAGCATAATTAAACTTGGGGAAAGCAGTTAATAGGGGATCGGGGCGTTAATTCTTAAGATGACCCACTGGGTCGTCACATCCTCCTACACTTAAACATTCGTTCGTCCTCGAACGAGCATAGAGACATACCTGAAGTAGTGAAAAGATGAGGGTAACGGCTGTGCATATCCTGCTCGGTCTCCTAGGTCGCCTCCTCGACCGGTTGGCCATGCCACTGAACTTTCATGGATGCAATGTTCTTTGAACTTAGCTTTCTAACCTGCCTGTCTAGTATTGCCACTGGCTCCTCAATATAAGATAGATCCTTGTTCATCTGGACTGAACTGAAATCCAACACGTGCGACGGATCACCGTGATACCTCCGGAGCATCGAAACATGAAATATCGGATGAACTCCGACCAAGCTGGGAGGTAAGGCAAGCTCATAAGCAACCTCCCCAACACGCCTCAATATCTCAAAAAGGGCTAATAAACCTCGGACTCAACTTCCCTTTCTTCCCAAATCGCATAACGCCCTTCATAGGCGAAATCCAAAGCAGAACCCGCTCTCCAACCATATAGGAAAAATCACGAACCTTCCGGTCTGCGTAACTCTTCTGTCTGGATTGGGCTGTACGGAGTTTATCCTGAATCACCTTAACCTTCTCCAAAGCATTCTGAACTAAGTCTGTACCCAATAATCTGGCCTCACTCGACTCAAACCAACCCATCGGAGATCTATATCGCCTACCATATAAAGCCTCATACGGCGCCATCTGAATGCTGGACTGATAACTGTTGTTGTAAGCAAACTCCGCCAATGGCAAGAACTGATCCCAAGACCCTCAAAACACAATCACACACGCACAGAGCATATCCTCAAGAATCTGAATAGTGCGCTCGGACTGTCCGTTCGTCTGAGGGTGAAATGTTGTACTCAACTCCACCTGAGTACCCAACTCATGCCGAACGGCCCTCTAGAACCATGATGTAAACTGAGTACCCCTATCTGAGATGATAGACACTGGAATACCATGCAGACAAACAATCTCCCGGATATAAATCTCCGCTAACTGTTCCGAAGAATAGGTAATACACACAGGAATAAAATGAGCGGACTTGGTCAGCCGATCCACAATCACCCAAATAGCATCAAACTTCCTCAAAGTCCGTGGGAGCCCAACTACAAAGTCCATGGTGATCCGCTCCCACTTCCACTCCGGAATCTCTATCTGCTGAAGCAACCCACCCGGTCTCTGGTGCTCATACTTCACCTGTTGACAGTTGAGACACCGAGCTACGAATCCAACTATATCTTTCTTCATCTGCCTCCATCAGTAGTGCTGCCTCAAATCCTGATACATCTTCGCGACACCCGGATGAATAGAATACCGCGAGCTATGGGCCTCCTCTAGAATTAACTCTCGAAGCCCATCAATATTGGGTACACAAACCCGACCCTGTATCCTCAATACCCCATCATCGCCAATAGTCACATCCCTAGCATCACCGTGCTGAACCTTGTCCTTGAGGATAAGCAAATAAGGGTCATCATACTGTCGCTCCCTGATACTATCAAATAAGGAAGACGGGGAAACCACGCAAGCTAGAACCCGACTGGGCTCCGAAATATCCAATCTCACAAACTGACTGGCTAGGGCCTGAATATCCATCACCATAGGCCTCTCTGATGCTGGTAAATAAGCCAAACTCCCCAAACTCTCTGCCCGGCGACTCAAAGCATCAGCCACCAGTTTGGCCTTGCCCGAGTGATACAAAATAGTGATGTCATAATCCTTCAGCAACTCCAACCACCTCCTCTAGCGCAAATTTAGATCCTTTTGCCTGAGCTTTGATGGTCAGTATAAATCTCACTGGAAACCCCATATAAATAATGGCGCCAAATCTTCAAGGCGTGAACAATGGCGGCTAACGCGAGGTCATGAACATGGTAATTCTTCTCATGTACCTTCAACTGTCTAGATGCGTAGGAAATTACCCTACCGTCTTGCATTAACACCGCTCCGAGGCCAATCCTTGAGGCATCGCAATAGACCGTATAAGACCTCGAATCTGTAGGCAATATCAAAACTGGGGCTGTAGTCAAAGCTGTCTTGAACTTCTGAAAGCTCGCCTCACACTCCTCCGTCCACTGAAGCGGAGCACCCTTCTGGGTCAACCTGGTCATAGGGGCTGCAATCGATGAAAACCCCTCCACAAAACCACGGTAGTAACCTGCCAAGCCAAGAAAACTGCGGATCTCTGTAGCTGAGGATGGTCTGGGCCAACTCTGCACGACCTCTATCTTCTTTGGATCCACCTGAATACCCTCACTCGATACCACGTGGCCTAGGAATGCCACTGAATCCAACCAAAACTCACATTTCGGGAACTTAGCATATAACTTCTTCTCTCTCAAAGTCTGAAGCACAGTCCTCAGATGCTGCTCATGATCTTCTCGACTTCGGGATTACACCAGAATATCATCAATAAAGACAATGACAAATGAGTCGAGATATAGACAGAATATGCTGTGCATCAAATGCATAAAGGCTGATGGGGCATTGGTCAACCCAAATGACATGACAAGGAACTCGTAATGACCATACCGAGTCCTGAAAGCAGTCTTCAGGATATCTGGCTCCCGAATCTTCAGCTGATGGTAACCTAAGCGCAAATCAATCTTAGAAAATACCCGTGTACCCTGAAGCTGGTCAAACAAATCATCAATACGAGGCAAAGGATAACGGTTCTTCATTGTAACCTTGTTCAACTGGCGATAATCAATACACATACACATAGAACCATCTTTTTTCTTCACAAACAAGACATTAGCACCCCAAGGTGATACACTGGGCCGAATAAAACCCTTATCAAGCAATTCCTGTAACTGATCCTTCAACTCCTTCAACTCAAGATGAGCCATACGATATAGAGGAATAGAAATGGGTTGAGTGCCCGACAACAGATCAATGCCAAAATCAATATCTCTATCGGGTGGCATGCCCGGAAGGTCAGCTGGAAACACATTAGAGAAATCCCGCACTACTGGAACTGAATCGACAGAAGGGGTGTCAATACTGACGTCTCTCACATAAGCTAAATATGTGTCACACCCCTTCTCAACCATATGCTGAGCCTTAAGACAAGAAATAACTCTACTGGGAGTGTAATTTAAAGTACCCCTACACTCAACACGCGGTACACCTAGCATAGTCAATGTCATGGTTTAGGCGTGACAATCAAAGTCAACCATGCTGAGAAACAATAAATCGGCTCTGGTCTCAAAACCACTAAGAGCAACCAAACACGATCGATAAACACGGTCCACAACAAGAGAATCTCTCACAAGAGTAGAAACATAAACAGAGGAACTCAAAGAATCCCGAGATACACCCAAATACGGAGCAAAATAAGAAGACACGTAAGAGTAAGTAGAGCCTGGATCGAATAGAACCGATGCCTCTCTGTGGCAAACCAATATAATACCTGTGATGACAGAATCGGAGGCAACAACCTCGGTATGGGCAGGAAGGGCATAGTATCTGGACTGGCCTCCCCCTCTGGGGTGACCTCTACCTCCCCAACCCCTACCTCTAGCTGGCTGAGCAGGTGGGATAGCAACTGGGGCTGTAACCATAGGCTGAGAACTCTACGGGGCACGCTGTGGCGGAGAAGTCTGTGGAGGTGCACCCCTCCAAAGTCTGGGACAATCCCTCACCATATGACGTGTGTCACCACTCTCAAAACAAGCTCTGAGAGGACGTGGTGGCTGTGACTGGCTCGGGCCAGGTCTGCTGGACTGACCTCTGAAAACATCTTGCGTAGGAGGCGCGCTAGAAACGGGAGGTGCATAATAAGGCTCCTGGGATCTGGGAGGAGCTGGAGCACTACTGGCTGCTGGAAGAGCTGAATGAACAGGGCGAATCATATAACCCCTACCATGGCGACCTGCAACTGGGGTACGGGCATTGGAATAATAGCCCGACTCTCGATACCTCTTGGCCTTCCTCTCCTCTCTCTCCCTAATATGCATACCCTCAATCCTTCTAGCAATGCTCACCAACTCACGAGCCATGCTAGATCTGATACTGGGAATAAGGTCCTCAATAAACCGGCGCACCCTCTCGCGGATAGTAGAAACCAAGGCTGGGGCATGCTTAGCCAAACTGGGGTAACGGACAGCATACCCTGAAACAGTCATAGCACCTTGGCGCAAATGCTCAAACTCTGCGCGCCATGCGTCCCTGAGGCTCTGAGGAACATATTCCCTCAGGAACAGATCGGAAAACTGAGTCCAAGTAAGGGAAACTGCTTCATCCTAGATGTCTAACTCATAAGTGCGCCACCACTCATAGGCGGCTCCTCGAAGCTGGAAAGTGGTGAAAGAAACCCCACTCGATCCTGAGATGCCCATGGTACGAAGAATACGGTGGCACTCATCCAGAAATCCCTAAGCATCATATGATGCTAAACCACTGAAAACAGGAGGCTTATACTTCTTGAACCTCTCAAGTCTCCGCTGCTCATCCTCTGAAGCAGTTGCCCTGTCCTCGAGCTGGACTGGCACTGTAGGCGGTACAGGAATAATCTCTCGGACCTCATCGACATGCACTCGCTGCTCGGGAGTGCAGGCGACGGGAGTCTGTGCTCCTCCCCCAGCCTGGGATGTGGTTGTAGCAAGGGGAAGCAACCCTGCCTAAGCCAAAGTGGTGTACATGTTCATGAACTGTGCCAGAGTCTCCTAAAGTGCTGGAATAGTAGTAGTAGTAGGCGTATCAGGCGCTTGGACTTTGGCTGGAACTATTGGTGGTACCTCGGCGGCAGCTCGCGTAGGTGCTCTGGCTGCACCACGTGCGCGTCCTCAACCTCTACCCCGGCTCCGGCCTTTGACGGCTGCAGTAGGGGGCGCGGGTGCCTGATCGTCTCGAGTAGCACGCGTCCTCACCATCTCTAAGAGAATACAAGACAACAGTTTAGAATTTTGATGTCAAAATATCGCACGACAAGGAAATCAAATGAAGTGGAATTTTCCTAACAGTTTAATAGCCTCTTGTAGATAAGTACAGACGTCTCCGTATTGATCAGTGAGACTCTAATAAACCGGCTTGTGATCTGTGACTCCAATGAACCTAAAGCTCTGATACCAACTTGTCGCGACCCCGGTTTGCCCTCCGTAAACCGTCGTGACGGCACCTAATTTCTAGGACTAGGTAAGCCTAAATTGCGGAAGAAAAAACAAACTTGCTGAAGTAAAACAATTTAAAACAGAATAAAGTAATAACAGTGGTTAAATGTGCCGCTCGGCATATGTGAATCTCAAAACCAACATCTAAAATCAAGACCCGGAAACCCACGAATCACAAGCTGAGAAGTACTACATAGCTCTAACTCTGGAATGTCTAAATAGAACAGAAAATACAGAAGGGCTAAATACTAAAGCAGGAATAGAAAGGGACTCTTCGGTCTGCGGATGCGACAGATGTACCTCGAAGTCTCTATAGCGGTCGCCTTCCTCAATAATGGTAGGCCTGAGTAGCGGTACCTGGATCTGCACATGAAAAACATGCGCAGAAAAGGCATGATTACACCACAGCGGTACTCACTAAATGCCAAGCCTAACCTCGGTTAGATAGTGACGAGGAAGATCAGGGCCCTACTGAGGGTAAATAAAATATAAATATTAACAGTATAGAACAGAACGATATAAATGAGTACAACAGTAAAAATTGACACAGGATGCACCGAGCAACAACAACTATGCAGCACTATGGTAAACACGGGAAAGGAAATACAGCTCAGCACCAATAATAACAATCGGAGATCTCCCAGGATACCGTCTTGTAGTCCCATATGTACATATCCGATGGATCTCCCGGGATCCCGTCCCGTAGTCCAACTCATAGTGCGCGGGGATCTCCCGGAAATCTAACCCGTAGTCCCAAAGTAAATATGCAGGGGGATCTCCCGGAAATCTAACCCATAGTCCCAAAGTAAATATGCAGGGGATCTCCCGGGAGTCTAACCCATAGTCCCAAGGTAAATGTGCAGGGGGATCTCCCGGGAATCTGACTCGTAGTCCCAAAGTAAATGTGCAGGGGGATCTCCCGGGAATCTGACTCGTAGTCCCAAAGTAAATGTTCAGGGGTATCTCCCGGGAATCTAACCCGTAGTCCTAAAGTAAATGTGTAGGGGGCTCTCCCGGGAATCTAACCCGTAGTCCCAAAGTAAACACACAACAACAACAACACGAAGAATACACAATTAAATACAAATTCTATATCAAGGTAAAGCAGGTATTTCTAACCTAGCATGTTGCACATAATCCAAATAAGGCATCTTGAGCAAGTAAATAAATTAAGTCAATTAGACATGCTTCTCTAGACTAACAACAGGCTTAAATTCCAAGTATTGTAAACAAGAAAGAAAAAATACAATTAAGGCTATTTTTAATGAAAATAGGATTTTCAACAATTAGCACAAGTACGCGCTCGTCACCTCACGTACAAGGCATTTCAATTACCACAATACCAATCCTAAGGGGAGAGTCCCCCACACAAGGTTAGACAAGCCACTTACCTCGAATCGGCTCAAAATCAATCCGAAACCACGTTCTTGCCACGAGTATTCGACTCCAAATTGGCCCAAATCTATTCAATTCAATTGCATAATGTAAATAACACTTCAATTAACTAATTCTACAATTAAATTCTAAGCTAATGCGCGAAATTATGTAAAATGACCAAAACGCCCCTTGGGTCAACGTCTCGGAATCGGGAAAAATTTGTATTTCCAGAAACCTCGCACTCACACGAGTCTAACCATACCAAAATTATCCAAATCCCAGAACATTTCGACCCTCAAATCCTCAAATCTATCCGAGAGGGTTTTGAAACTTTTCCAACTAAATTCATAGATTTAATGCTAAAACTAGTAATAGATTCGAGTAATCTAACCAAAATTAAGTTAAGAATACTTACCCCGTTGTTTTCTCTCAAATCTCCCAAAAATTGCCTCTCCCCGAGCTCCAAATTTGTAAAAATGGAAAAATGGGACTTAAAACATTCTGTCCAGCAGTTTTCGCATCTGCGGTCCAGTGACCGCATCTGCGGAAATAATGTCGCATCTGTTGAAACAGTGTCGCATCAGCGGAAAAATTCGCATCTGCGGCCCTTTAGCCGCATGTGCGGTACCGCTTCTGCGTAAAAATGTACTGCATCTGTGGTTCCTGGAGAGATGGCCAAATGTTCGCTTCTGCGGCTCCGCATCTGCGATCCCCAAACCGCAGATGCGGAAATACCAGAAGAATAGCTGCTGCAGCAACTTCAACTCCAAAATTCCTCCGTTAACCATCCGAATTCATCCCGAGGCCTCGGGACCTCAACCAAAGACATCAACATATCAGAAAACCTTATTCAAACTTGTACTAATCTTCAAAACACTTCAAACAACGTCAAAACAACCAAAACACATCGGATTCAAGCCTAAGTTTCTAAAATCTTCTGAATTTCGTTTTCGATAAAAAACCCAACCAAAACACGTCCGAATGACCTGAAATTTTGTACGCACATCCCAAATGACATAACAGAACTACTGCAACTCTCGGAATTTCATTCCGACCCTCGGATCAAAATCTCACTGTCGAACCGAAAACTTCAAAATTTCAGACTTCGGCATTTCAAGCCTAAATTAGCTACGGACTTCCAAAACACAATCCGAACACGCTCCTAAACCCGAAATCACCCAACGGAGCTAACGGAACCATCGGGTTTCCTTTCCGAGGCCGTCTTCACACTGTTCCGACTATGGTCAACTTTCCAACACTTAAGCTCTCATTTAGGGACTAAGTGTCCCAAAACTCTCCGAAACTAAAAATCGAACATCCCGGCAAATGAAAATAGCATAATTAAACTTGGGGAAAGTAGTTAATAGGGGATCGGGGCGTTAATTCTTAAGACGACCGGCGGGGTCGTCACAATTTACATATTTGAAAACTACATGAAAAGTACTAGTATAAGTGAACTTAGTTAATTATTCAAACTATTTTAAAAAAATAGTTTGGGAAAATCGCAGTCAAACAAAAAAATGTTTGACTTTCCAAATAGTAATACCTTCACATAAAATAGGACAGAGGGAGTATTTTGCAATGGCCTCATGATTTTAAGCAAATAAAATGTCATTATCAGTTTGGATGTAATAGTGATATGGTAATTACTGAATAGTGAATAAAGATTGATCAAAAAATAATTTTTGGATCTCTTTAAACAGGTTATACAGAAGAATGAAAGTTTTAACATTTCCTTGGACATACCACATGAGTTCCCTTCTTTGAATGAAACTCATGCTCTTCCAATTGAAACCCGAATCAAGAGAAAGTTTAGCAATCTGGAGAGGTTAGAAGCCAAATTGTGGAAATCTCGAGCTTCGATCAAAGAAGCCGCTATGTCTGGAAATCAAACAGATGATAGCGATTACGTTCCATCAGGTCCTATGTATTGGGACGCCAATGCTTTTCATAGGTACGACGCTATTTTTCGTTCATTACTAATTTACTTTGTTTGGTCATCATAATTGACACTTCTTTATCAAGAAACCTATTTTTTTTTCTGTCCAATTTGTTTGTGTAATGTATTTTGGTTCTAACTTCAGGAGTTATTTGGAAATGGAAAAGCAATTCAAGGTATTTGTATACGATGAAGGCGATCAACCTATTTTTCACAATGGTCCGTGCAAAAGCATATACGCGATGGAGGGAAACTTTATTTATCAAATGGAGACGACCAAATTCCGAACTAGAGACCCTGAGAAAGCTCATATATTTTTCCTACCAATCAGTGTGACGGCAATAGTTCACTTCATATATGATCGAAACTCCAGAGAACATTGGAATCCAATGAAACAAACACTTAGGGATTACATTAATCTTGTTGCTGGGAAATATCCTTACTGGAATCGGAGCCTAGGCGCGGATCACTTCATACTTGCTTGCCATGATTGGGTAATTCCTCACATCCTACTCCTGCATTGACCGTGTTACATTATAATTTTCAACTTAATTATTCATTTTTGAGTCGAGGGTCTATCGGATATATAACTTCTCTACCTGCACAAGGTAGGGTAAGGTTGTGTACTCACGACCCTCCACGAACCTCACTTGTGGGATTAAACTGAGTTTGTTGTTATTATTGGTAGTAGAGAAATGTTTGTTATTAGAATAATGATTGTTTTGGAATGCTTCGATCTTGTAGGGGCCTGAAATTTCCAAGGCTGTTCCGGAGCTATTCAAGAACTCAATTCGAGCGTTATGCAATGCAAATACCTCGGAAGGATTCAAGCCTTCTAAAGATGTATCCTTTCCAGAGATCCTTCTTCCGGGAGGTACAATGGACGGCCTAATTGGCGGTCCATCTCCATCACGTCGCTCAATTTTGGCGTTCTTCGCTGGAGGACTTCATGGACCTATACGTCCAATACTTCTCGATCATTGGGAAAACAAAGACGACGATATGCAAGTTCATAGGTATCTACCAAAAGGCGTCTCGTACTATGGTATGCTAAGGAAGAGTAAGTATTGCCTATGCCCAAGTGGTTACGAAGTTGCTAGTCCGCGTATGGTCGAGGCACTTTACACGGGCTGTGTTCCGGTCCTTCTTAAGGACCATTATGTGCCACCTTTTAGCGACGTTTTGAACTGGAAATCGTTCTCGGTTGAAGTTCCCGTTGAGGAAATTCCAAACTTGAAGAATATTTTGGCGGGAATTTCGACGAGGCAATATATAAGATTACAGAGAAGAGGTAAACAAGTGAGGAGACACTTCGAAGTTAATTTGCCTCCAAAACGTTACGATGTTTTCCACATGATACTTCATTCTATTTGGCTTAGAAGACTAAATATGAGACTTCGTGGTGTTGAATATTTGTAATATATCTGTATTTTCTTGTAGTGTTAATGTAGTAACAGGGGAAAACTTGAGGGCTGTGTCTTTGTGAGGTGAACCACGTGTTTTACAATGAAATTCTGTAGAGAATTATGTTAATTAATTCGGTGAAATATTTGTTTTTTTAGGTAATTATTATATGTATGTGCCGTTCTATACCAAAGTTTAGTAGGCCTACAAGTTGTCGCTATATTGTGTTTGTCTTTGTTAATTAATTTCTCATTCGCTTTAGAAGATTTCAATTATAACAACAACAAAAAACCTAGTGTGATTTTACAAGTGGAACCTGGATAGACTGTTTTCGATAGACCCTTGGCTCAGGAGAAATATACTCGCATCATTTGTTGGAAAGAAAACAATACTTCCTCATGTTTATTTTAATTGGTTTTTTGGTTGTTGCTATGATTTTTAACATTAATTAATAATATAAAATTAATCATATTAGCCTCTACCATTTCTTTAATTTGTTTATTGAGATATAACAAATACTTTGAGATTCTTTACTTTAAGGACAACTTTGAAAAAAAAAATTAATTTCTTCTTGATATTTGAGAAAATTAAATATTGTGAATCATAAAAAAGGTCAAAAAAATAACAATAATTCAATAACAAGAAAATTGAAGCAAAAGACTGAATTGGTAATAATATAAGTCTAGGTATATGAAAATATGAGAAGAAGATTCCAATTCCAAACATGAAATATCTTTTGGAATAACCATCAACTATCCAGGGGAAATAATAGTATTATAAGATTTTGTAATTTCTTTGTTAACCATGAATCGATGCCTATACACAGTTTTATTAAAGTCTAATTGCAATTTATTTTTTAATTAAGTGATGGTCACCTTGCTAGGAAGCAAGATTACCGTTAACTAGAGACTAGAAAGGAAGTAGAGGGATGATTGATGTCCCGACCCGAAATTCCCACCTTCGGGATTGTGGTGACGGCTAACATTTCACTTGCTAGGCAAATCAACGTTAGAATAATCTTAACCATTTTTAAACAATTCAAATTAAACGGATGTCAATTACTGAAATAAAGTTCGGAAAACCATAACAACCGAATCATCTAAATACATCCCCGAATCTGGTGTCACAAGTGCCCGAGCTACTAGAATAATACAAATAAGGGTCTGAATAAAATTCGAGATGATTGAAAGAAAATACACATGTAAGATAAAGTAGAAGGAGACTTCAGAACTACGAATGCTGTGCAATTATACCTCAAGTCTCCTCTGGGTAGCTGAATCTGAGCAAGTCTATGGTATGTCGTTGGGACCAACTCCAAAATCTGCACAAAAAGTGCAGAGTGTAGTATGAGTATAACCGACCCCATGTACTCTGCAAGTGTCGAGCGTAATCTCGACGAAGTAGTGACGAGGCTATGATAAGACACATACATGAACAACCTGTACAAGTACATACATATACGAAGCAACAATGAACATAGTAATTAACAATTTACAAATTTGGGAGAAGACATGCGAAGGAGAAAGATATAATAATTCCAGTAGGAGAAGTGTCACGTAACAGCCAAATAATTCGTCAACAATAAAAATAGGTAGCTAAAATATAAAAATGATACGGCATCACCCTTCGTGTTTTTACACTCACCTTACCATGAAATGATGAATAAATAATATAAATGGCACGGCATCACCCTTCGTGCTTTTACCTCATCTTAAATAATATGAATGGTACGACATCACCCTTCGTGCTTTAAATCTCTTTATTGCCACATTATGATGAATAAATAATTTAAATGGCACAACATCACCCTTCGTGCTTTTACTCTCTTCCTCACTTTATAATTCAATATATAATAATGTGAAAATAATACGGTATCACCCTTCGTGCTTTAACACTCTTCCTCTCCATGATAATGATAATATAAATTAAATAAATGGCACGACATCACCTTCGTGCTTTTACACTCTTCTTGGCCATGAAAATGATAATATAATTTCGGAAGAGTATTTTAAATGCGGGGATTTATACTCATCAATCAAATAAATTCTAGCATACCGACCTCACCTTCCAAGATATTCAATAATAATTAAATTAACAATAATTTCATGAATAAAGATTAAATAAATTATAATAATAATAAACTTAAGCAGGAATATCTTAATTAAATTGGAAATTATTCACAAAGAACAAATTCCACCTGCATGCTTTGACTCAACCGCAATGCATAAGTACTTATCACTTCACATATACGTTGTACCCGCACATTCGAATCACGTAGCAAATACGCAAACAAGTCTTTCTCCCTCAAGTCAAGGTTAATTACGACACTTACCTCATTTCACAACTAAATTCAAGATTCCAATAAACCTTTGCCTCGTGATGGTGTCCGAAAGCCTCAAATCTAGTCACAAACAAATCAATATACTCAACAATAATCGTAGGAATTAATTCCATATGAAATTACAAATTTTTCGAAAAAATTTCGAAATTCATTTAAAAAATTGACAGTGGGACCCACATTTTGAATCTCATAAAAACTCACGAAATCCGAACAACCATTCCGAGATGAGTCCAACCATACAAAAATTATCAAATTCCGATATCGAATGAGTCTTCAAATCCTAAATTTTTGTTTTTGAAAACTTTTACAAAAATCTCAATTTCCTCAATTTAAATCTGAAATAGATGATGAATTTAACCATGAATTTATGAAATATAATCACTTTCGAATATAGAACATTACCCAAGTCGAAGTCGTGAAAAATCCCTTTGGAATCGTCCAAATCCGAGACTCAAAACTCAAAAATGAGCAAAAATGGCAAACTCCCGATTTTTAAGCCTTCTGTCCAGCATTTTTCGCATTGCGGGCATAATATTCGCACCTGCAGACTCGTATTTGCGAGACAAAGTTCGCATTTGCGGAATAGGCAGCCCAGCATAGGATCGCATTTGCGGACCTTCACGTCGCAGAAGCGACTGCGCAAAGGCACGAAGGAAGCCGCAGAAGAGAGGAATATCGCACCCACAATCATGGCACCGCAGAAGCGGGCATCGCACCTGCGCTCCATGCTTCGCAGAAGAGAAGCTTCTTGCCTAGCCTCAAGGTCGTAGAAGAGACACGCCTCCTGATCGGCTCCAACTCTATACCACTATATAATAGCGAGGAGTGGTCGATGCAGCTTTTACCCGAAAGGTCGGGATTAATTTCCAGAGGGAGTTAATATTGGTTGGGAATTGAGTTTCTATCTAATCTAGCTATGCGTGTTGCTTTTAATTGCACTTCTAATCATGTTTGAATTTCTTACTATTCTACTTTTAATGCAATTGATTGCTGAAAATAAACTAAATACAATATTTTTGTAAAGTTTTCTCAAGTGATAAAAAGCACTAGGGAAGTGACTTACACCTAGGCGAGTATCTAATGGGATCTAAAATTTAGGACAAGTTTGTTATATTTGGGGTCGTGATATAACCTTTACATAAAATTACTCACTCTATACCTCTTGGTAGTTTGAGTGACTTTGCCCTAATTGGCTTTCTCAAGCCCAATTGGGTGTTCAAATAATACAAGTAAAATTGGCTTAAGTCGGGTATTACTATCTCTAGGTTTAACCCTTTAATTGGGGCTATCAATCTCTTGAATGCACCCCAATTCCTTGTTAGCCTAATTTTCCTAGACTTAGTCCCTCTTTCTCAAGAAGAGTCTAAGTCATAAAGGCACGAATCAGTGTTTGCAACCACCAATTCTACAATTAAAGCATGAATCAAGCTAAATATCACTAACCCATAAATAATTAAGCCCTAAAATTGAAGACCCATTAGATACCCACACTAGGGTTGGGTCATAGCCTTAGCTAATGGGTTTAGTTACTCATAATCAAGGTAGAAATCAAAGATGAAAGATAAAATATAAGCCATAAAAGTTGATTACAAGAATAAAATATGAGAATAAAAGCTAAAGCTACTCTAAAATTACTCAAAGTGGTAAAATACGGTTGTTCACAAGCTCCCTTCCACAAAAAATGATCTAAAAATGTGAAAATAATCTATTTATATACAGCTGAAATTACTCGACAAAAACACCCCTATAGAAGTTCCGCTGTCAGCGAAATAATGGGCACCTCAGCGGAAGAACTTTTGCGGCCGCGCAAAAGCAAGCGCGGATCGTGTTTCTTCCATTTTGGACTGGGACTGGGCTAGGTTTCGCAGACAGCGTAAATTCTATCACGTCAGCGATGGCTTCAATCGCAGCCGCGTAAAATATTCGCGGGCCGCGTTCCTCATTTGAGTCAAATTTCCAGGCCTCAGAATCACCATTTCGCCCTCAGCGGAATTTGCATCGCGACCGCATCAAGTATTCTGATGCCGCGCTATTTTACCGCGGTCAGCGATATCTGTTGTATCCTAAAATGCCTCCTCTGAATCTAAATTCCGCTGTCAACGTAATTGTGGCCGCCCCAGCGATGGACCTTCTACGGCCTCTCTTTTCCCTCGCGGTCAGCGCTTTTATCTCAGCTTTTAACTTGTGCAATTTTAACTCCTTCATGAGTTGGTTATGACTTTCTTACCTCATTTTTGACCAAACCATGCAAACAAGCACAATAAGTCAGTTTTTGGGAATACTTTTACACATTTTTTATCCAAAACCTAAGCAAAAGAGAGCATTAGATAGGCTAGAATCCGTAGTTATCAATCCCCCCAAACTTAAGCTTTTGCTTATCCTCAAGCAAACAAAGTAATTCCCACCTCCACAAGGTAAAAGAAAGAAGAATTTCAGTTGTTCTAAGGTGACTTCAGCAAGCATTAATTGGGACTAACAATTACCCTCAACACAAATGTATTATCAACAACACACAACCTTTTTAGCACCATGGCTCTAGTGCGTCACAAGAGCATCAAGAGTTGACTTACTCATCAAGGAAGCTCGCTCTACTATGTAGGTCGTTGTGGAACCCAAACTCTTTCTCCTCTACTCTTCATAAGCAAATCTCACCTTTAGATTATAGCACTCAGAACAAGGATTGTGGAAAAATACACTCAATTCTCTCAAAGGAAGGTCACAAGTCTGGCTCTAAGTACCATAAGCTTGCCCCTCATGTGAATCACCACTAACGTAAGCTCACTCAACTCGAAATCATATAGGGTTTTTGCGGGAATGTAATGAAGGATTTTGGTTCAAGGTAGGATATATCGGTCTATGAAGGTTTCATCTTTCCTTAAGCACTTCATTTTCTCATTTCGGCTCACACTTTCTTGACTCTTTGAGTCGTTTTCTTCTTCCTTAGGTGACTAGAGAGACACACTATCACTCTTTCTTGTTCATGACAATCATTTTTCTCCTTTCTAATTATTCCAAGCCTTTCATCATTGCTTTTATTGAATCCCTTCATTTTCTATATTGTTCACTCTCTTTTTTGACTTTTTGACTTTTCTTTATTTTTCTTTTCCCTTTTTTTCTTTATTTTGTACATTTTATCACTTTTGCATTCCTCGTCTCTCCCCCCCGAACTTATGCTTTTGCCAATTATGTTAAGGAAAGATCGGGTGCCAAGATAGAGTAATTTTAGAATGGATAAAGGCTTGTATCATGGTTATTGAAAGAGCAAGGGCTTCGACTCAACGCGGCTGACTAGGGATATCATATTTGGTGGGTTATGGATGCTTTCAAGTTCCAATTTGGATCAATGAGAGCCTATAATCATTTCTCTAGTATAGTTTCACTTAGAATTTCGCCTAGACAAACATTCAGGGCAAGTTCTAGACTTATTGGCATGTGACTGGACTTGCAAATCAATACCTCACCTCACAAGCTATTGGATTGCTAAAGAGAACAGAGTCGAGGGCCACAACAACCTTAGCTAAGATTGAGCAACACAAATGGTCCCGAAAAATTACTCAATGATTGTTTAGTCAACACAAGAGTCTAAAGGTCAAAACTATCATCATTCTTTTCAAATCAACTTGTTTCTAACCATTGCACTCAGAAGATCACTCAACTAGATTTTCCAAATTTTGGATTATCAATTACTTATTTTCCCTCTAAATTATAAACATTTATCTTCTCTTTTTTTAATTTTTAGTATTAACAACAAAATTCAAAAATTTATTTACACAATTCAGAATGAAAGAAAATAAAGGTTGTAAAATATAAATTCCACGGACGTAATATAAAAATAATTATTTAAATAAAAGTATTTTTATAATATACATTATATATTCTGGAAATTATGCTCAAGAATATATAATGGATATTTAAATTGAGCATAATTTTCAAGAATATATAATGTATATTATAAAATACCTTTATTAAAATAATTATTTTTATATTACGTGCATGAAATATATATTTTACAATCTTTATTTTCTTTCATTCTGAATTGTGCAAATAAATTTTTGAGTTTTTGTTGTTAATACTAAAATTATTATTACTAAAAATTAATTTTTTTTACTATGCGCATTATTTTATTATTCCAGCATTATACATGCTTAAATACTTTTTATTTTTTAATTTATAAATAATATTTATTTATTCTATAGATAAGTCCATAATATAAATTAAAAAGAGAAAATCATAATATTAAAAAGTTTAAAAAAATAAAAAGAAGATAAATGTTTATAATTTAGAGGGTAAAATAGGTATTTGACAATCCAATAGGCATAATTCAGTGACTTTGTTGTTACAAACGAAAAAAAGAAGTGATTTTAAGAGATAAATTGGGATAGTTGAGTGACAATTTGAGTAATGGACTCGAGGTTTAGCCTAAGTACATTGTACTGTTGAAATTATGGATTCAGAATTTAATATCAGTTGAAAATTTAGTGGTATTTTGGGCCACCCATTTGGGGTTAAATCAACAATGTTAAACCTACTGAATATGCCTAAAAAAAAAATTCACCATAGCTTTTGTTTTGACTTAAGAAATTATTGTATCTGTCTCTAATTTCTCCGTCGATTATGGTCAAAGTACCCAAAATCAATTGACGAAATCTAGTACGGATCCCATACCGAAAATCATTTTTCTCTTTAATTTCTAGCTTCGTACATTAATCCCTCAACTTATTCAGCTCTAATTCTCAAAATTATCAAACGCCCATTTCAGACTTCTTTCACTTGTTTAGTATTACCAAATGACAATTATCAAAGTGTTTGTGAATATGCCTCAATGTAAGCTGTTAACTTTATGTCAGAAGTTTTACTGCTGGCCATGATATATTCAAAGCTATTTTTGAGCTCAATCAGGTATATATTCCTACCTTTCTATATACCGTCCATTCCATTTTATCTGACCGGATAAATCAATTTAAAGAAAAATATAATCTACATCATCTTTAAAAGAGAAAAAAAATATAGATATAAGAACGTCAAAAGTGGAGATGCGGGGTATCGATCCCCGTACCTCTCGCATGCTAAGCGAGCGCTCTACCATCTGAGCTACATCCCCTTGTTGATACCATTCTTTGCTAGCGTTTAGATATAGATTTGGTTGAAACTTGAAAAAATGAGTTTTTGAAGATGAGATGGAAAATGAATTTTTAAAGTTGAAATTGTGTTTGGACATGTATTTTACTTGAAAAAAATTTGAAGTTTTGTGAGTAGGAAACTTCAAAAACTACTTTAGAGTAGTTTTGGAGTTTGAAGATTTTGTTTTCAAAATCTGTCAAAAATGGTTAAATTTTATAAACAAACAGATATTTAAAGATAAAATTTGAAAAATAACTCCCAAATTTTATCGCCAAACAGGAGCTTATATAGCTCCATACTTGACCTATGCAGAAGAGAGCTTGACTGCAAGACCAGGGATAAAAGTCGATCTTAGTAATCCAATGGTGCCAAGTGAAAGGGCTCTTTTGTTAATAGGAGCGGGACTTATTCTTTTTCTAACAAAATTTTTTTGTTGTATGTGTGCTTTTTGAAGTATTTTATTCTCAAGTATAGTTATGATTTTTTTCAATTTGCGTGTCTATTATTTTTATCAATAATTATCTATCTTTATACTTCAGATCTTGAGTGATTAATAAAGGAAAATATTACAAAATCAAAAGTAGTTGATTTATGGTCAGATGAATGAATCTCCGGGAGCTCGAATGAGAGATGGTGTAATCGGCGTTGAAAGTACAGTAGAAATTTTGGAAAACTTGTTGGAGAATTATTTCATCACGATGTCTTTTTCTTCGTTATTCTGATTTTGGTTTTCGTATCATGGATCTTGGGTCGCGCTTTATGGCCCCAGAGAGGAGGAAGGGCGTAGTAATCGACGAAATGCTTCGGGGAGTTTTTGCTTCTGATCTCTCTCTGAGTCTCTAGGAACTGGGTTGGAACTTAAGACCATAAGCTCTAGATTTGGGGGTTTTCGCTATAGCCGAACACAAGGGAAAGATCATTTTTTTTACCGGAAAAGATCGTTTTATCAGGTAATGGATACACTATAAGCATTCCTTTGATTATGTATTATGTATAAGCCTTCCAACAAACAGAAAGACTTGTATGCATCAGGTCAAATGAAATAAATAAATTTTATTGACAAATTCTCAACCTTTTTAATGAAGTTTGTGTCAACTTCAACTTCTAAATAATCTTTTTCAGTTTCTTTTTATTTTTATTTTTTAACTTCAACCAAATATTATTCAAATACCTAATAAGGGCGCTGTTAAAGAGAGAGTTCCTACACGAGTCAAGCTAAGCTACATGTATGGTTCAATTTGATTTTATATTTTAGCGAGTCTTAAAATTCTATTTCGGCTAAATAATATTTGAGAAATTCGCGGTTTAAAATTTTTTACAGATTAAAAAGCCTCTCATATTACAAATCAAATTTTTAATCTAATTGCTCCAGGTCTGTAGTGTTTTGAATTGGATGCAAATTATTTTTCACTCTTAAGCAATGTTTTAAAAGGCGGGGCGTGAGGCGAGGCATTTTACTTCTGACGAGGCGAGGCGTAAGCCCTGAGACATGGGGCGTAAGTCCCACGAATCTTTAAATTTTACTAGTTTCAAGAATTTTAAAATAGTATAAAATAAAAAATAATTATTAAAATTACATTAAAATCACAAAATTATAACAAATAATCTATTTAAAATATTTATAAAGTATAATTCAACTATGAATAATATGAAAAGTATGACATATATCATAATATGCAAATTAGTTGCAACGTCATTACAATCAAATATCAAAAGTAATGTATTCGATACAAAATCTTATATGTATCTCTTAAGGAGTAATGAATCTTGAAAGAATTTCGATATTATAATTTGATATTTTTCTTAAAATAGTCCTTTTATTTATTATGCTTTCTATTTGAAAGAGAATTAATATAAAAACATAATTCACAATTTCAATACGATTCTCTAGCATCATTTATTTTTTAAGTTTCAACAAGTTAATAGAGTGACACATAATTCACCATACAATACTATGATAACTAATTATTACTAGCTAATACTGAGCTATTAAATTAATAATTATTGTATCTCGTAAACATGAAAAAAAATAATATTTAGAAAAATAATTATAAAAAAATTATGGACTATTATATATTAAAGACATAACAAAAGTTAATAAATAATACTTTTTAAAATGAAAGATTTATTTAAAACTAACTATCATAGCAGTCTTAGTGGATAATGTACAATAATTTTTATTTTAATTGTGACATAAAATACTCTCAATTTAATGATTTATGATAATAAAAAAAAGTAATTTCGAATACTTAAGGATTTATTAAGAAAATTTGAGGATATACAAGGTTAGCTACATACAATTGCATAAAGTTCTATTAGGCGAGCCTAGTACGCTGGGCGTTGGGCATGTCCGGGGCGTAAGCCCCGATGGCCGAAGCGTAAGTCTCACGGAACTAAGCCCCACACATAAGTCCAGGGGCGTTTTACGAGTGCTCCGCCCTAGGGCGAGCCCCAGGCGAGTCCTAATTCTGCCTTTTAAAACAGAGCTCTTAAGTATTGTTGATCTAATCTCATATGGAGTTCTTAGAGCCAATTGATTCAATCTCTTTCAGATATTTTTATCAGATTTCTTTGTAGTTAATAGGCAATAGCTTGCTTTGATCCTTAATGAACCAATTTTAAACATACCTTCATTGGCTTAGCATCTTGTACTAGGGCTGTTTATCAGGCGGATTGGGCGGTTATTTACTCTTAACGGTTTGGCTTAACGGTTATCGGCTTTTAAATATATTAATCTGTTAGCCACCCGATAAGATATCGGGCGGATTGGTATCGGTTTAGCTCTTATCGGGCGGTTTATCGGCCTAGCATACATATTCACAAATCGAAATTATCCTCAACTAGGTACTGCCGTACTGAAGTACCTAACGTGAAATAGAAAATTAAGTTTTACAATAGGAGGGATAGAATCCAAAATGCATCAGTTAATATGCCGAAAATGTAAATCATGCGTGACGAAGGAACTAGTCTGCCTTCTTGCTACCAAAACCAGAAAGAATTAAACAAGTTCAACAGTCATTTAGCCAACTGACTGATGCAATTAAGTTGTTGCTCAACAAGACCAAAAGTTGTTGCTCAACAAGACCAAAAGCTGCTGCTTAACAAGACCAAAAGCTGCTGCTCAAACAGTAGAGAAATATCTTAGGAACAAGCCCATCATCAACTATAGAGTTGCTTATTTTCTCGAACAACTCATATAATTCTTCGACTTCATTCACCGTAACTGGAATACATCACAATAGTTCAAAAAGTTTATAAAGAATGATTAATAGTTGTTCGGGATTGGATTAAACACAGACCATAACTTGCTGACAATCATAGCTCAATACATGTTTGTAGTTTTTTGTTTATTTACATGATGCATATTCACAGAACCACAGTGAAGGCCGTAATACTGAACTACAAATTCCATGATCATATTCGCCACACATGCTTACCTCTCTTTCTCAGCACAAGAATTTTTACATAAATTTATGTCAGGAGATAAGTTGCAGGCATTTTGTTGACCACTGCCCTCAAATTGTTTGAAAGAGAAAATTGTTTCTATGCACCTCGAATTCAAAATAAAACAGGGAATAGGCAGAGTAGTTGATGAATAATCTTACCAAATATATTAATACTACACGTCAATTACGGAAGGGTCTTTTCCATTGCTGGCTAAATCTGAAGGAAAAAAATTAAAATAATGAGTCGTGCGATAAATATAAGCATATCAACAACACTTATATACAACAAATATAGTAAAAATATTATTACCTTGTTCAAGCTGCTCAATTTTATCAAGATCTTCCTCAACACTAATGGGTTGTTTTAATTTTTCATTTCGAAGCCAATCTTGAAGACACGCTAGAGCTTGCACCAATTTAGGAGTTAATGAACTCTTAAATGAATCAAGAAGACGTCCTCCCGTACTAAATGCACATTCGGATGCCACACTTGAAACCGGAACAGCTAATATATTACGATCTATCTCCGCAAGAATAGGAAATCTAGCTGAGTTCAATTTCCACCAAAGAAGAACATCAAATTCTTTAGTGTCATCCTCAGTTTCTTCACATAAATATTTATCTAACTCTGTTCTAGTATCAACACCTCCACTCCCACTTTTATAGTTTTTTATATCTTGCATGAGTGATTCTAAAAGTCCTATATTTTGGGTGCTTGCTTGACTGCCAGAAAGCCCGGAAGTCGAAGTGTCCAATGAAGAACAATCTGAAGATAAAGCAAGCACAACACCTTTTGAGCTGGACTTTACATACTCACTGAATAATGAAGTCATGTACTTCGTTACTTCTGCTTGTGTAGTTGCCCCCGGATCTACACCAAACATCTTTACAAGTGCAAAGCCAACTGATTCGATCTTGTAACGTGGATCCAAAATACATGAGATAAAAATTATCTTGTTCATTTTCCTTGGATCACCCCAATACTTATCAAATTTTTCTTTCATATTCTTTGCCATTTCACTTAAAACTATATCTTCATTTGCTATCAATTGCTTCAAATAGACAGCAACTGTGCAAATTTCAAGAAAATGAATATTCGATGTAACATAACGTGATTCAGATATCTTCAAAGTAAGAAGATTGAAGATTTCAAGAAACTTTGTAATTCTTTTTACATTATTCCAATCACTACTCAAAAGTTCACCTGTAGGAATTCCAACATCAATATAAGAATGCTCAAGATAATGTCTCAAGCCAATTTCACTAGAAGCATAATGTGAAAATGCACTTTCAAATTCAATAGCTCTGCGCAACATCAAGTAGGTGGAATTCCATCTAGTTGAAACATCTAAGCATATTATTTTCTTAGAATTGAATTGTTCAGCATCAAAACATTCTTGAAACCTCTTCAACCGCGCAGGAGACTGCCTAACATATCTCACTGCATGCCAAATCCCGACTTATTGCTAGCTAAAATTGTAAAGTTTCACGAATTTCTGCATTTAATTGGAACTAATTTCGAGTTTAAGGATATAATTAAAATCCTCATGTGTATATGGGCCCACAAGAGTGTGGTGAAACCATTCGAATGTAATAATGTATGTATCCACACCATAAATTGTCCAAATCCATGACAATGTGAACGAGTCAAAACTTGAATTTAAAAAAGAATTAACCCAAATAGCACCCCACCTAATTTCTTAAACTAAAAATAGTCAACGAATATATATATATAAACAATATATAATCTATGTATACTGACTAAAAAAGTAAATAGTAAATGTAAGCGCGTAACAAAGCTAGTATTTAAGCTCCAATGTACGAAGGAAAGAGTGAATCTGACCGGCTATTTGTGTAATAAAGCTCCAATGTGCGAAGAAATTGGAAGAGGCAATACACAATCTCAAATTGATGTTGTACGTTCATATACACAAGGAAAGGAGTTCAAATATAATTAAAGAAAAATAATTTTAATTTATTAAGAAATGTAGCTCAAAGTAACAATATAAAACAAAAAGATAAGTAGAATAAGAGAAGAAGAGATAACTCTCTTATTTCATCAAGTGTTCAAGTGTGTTCCATCTCACATTTCATGCCTCTATTTATACTATTATATATGAAAGTTACAAAATGATTGTCTTAAATATGACATTAACAATTGAGATCATGAGGAAGGTCATGGGGAGAGATTATGGAGGTGTGGGCGTTACAATCATAATAGTGATGAGTAGTGGAAGGTTATTTACATCATGAGTGAAAATAGTGGGAGTAGTGGACATCCACATTAACTATAGGTTTTACAACACTCCCCCTTGGATGTCCAAAAATAGATAATATGCCTCGTTAAAACCTTACTAAGAAAAAACTCTGTGGGAAAAAAATCTTAGTGAAGGAAAAAGAGTACACATATCTATAATACGCTTTATTTGTTGCCTCGTAAAAACCTTACCAGAAAAATCCAGTGGGACAAAACCTAGGCTAAGGGAAAAAGAGTACAGCATGTATCTTACTCCCCATCATGAAAACATCATTTTATTTTTCGAAGACGGCGCATTCCAATCTTCTATCTCACTTCTCAAATGTTGAGGTTGGTAATGCCTTAGTGAACAAATCAGCCAAATTTTCACATGAACGAATCTGTTGAACATTAATTTCACCATTTTGTTGAAGATCATGCGTGAAAAAGAACTTTGGTGAAATGTGCTTTGTTCTGTCTCCTTTGATGTATCCTCCTTTCAGTTGAGCAATGCAAGCAGCATTGTCTTCATATAGTGTAGTTGGATTATCTGTTTTCATAGGAAAACCACACATTTCATGAATGTGCTGAGTCATTGATCTCAACCAAACACATTCCCGACTAGCCTCATGAATGGCTATTATCTCAGCATGATTTGAAGATGTGGCAGCTATTGTTTGTTTCATTGAATGCATAATATAGATGTACCTCCATATGTAAACAAATAGCCTATTTGAGATTGGGCTTTATGTGGATCAGACAAATAACCTGCATCGGCATAGCCAATCATTTCTGACTTGAATTCATTAGAATAAAATAATCTCATATCTATAGTTCCCCGAAGATATCTAAATATATGCTTAACACCATTCCAATGTCTTCTTATTGGGGAGGAGCTGAATCTTGCTAATAAGCTTACTGCAAAAGCAATATGTGGCCGAGTATTGTTGGCAAGATACATCAGTGCCCCAATTGCAATAAGATATGGAGTTTCATCACCAACGAGCTCTTCAGCATTTTCTTGAGGCCGAAATGGATCTTTATTTATGCCAAGCGATCTCACAACCATTAGGGTACTCAATAAATGTGCATTATCCATGTAAAATCGCTTTAAAACCTTTTCAGTGTATGTTGATTGATTGACAAAAATCCCATTTGGTACATGCTCAATTTGGAGGCCAAGACAAAATTTTATCTTAGCAAGATCTTTCATTTCAAATTCTTTCTTCAAACACTCTACAACCTTTGGAAGCTCTTTAGAAGTGCCAATGATATTCAAGTCATCAACATACACAGCTATGATGACAAATACAGATCCAGACCTCTTAATAAAGACTAGGGTCATTTTTGTACCCTTCCTTTAGCAAATACTCGCTAAGGTGATTGCACCACATCCTCCCTGATTGCTTTAATCCGTATAAGGATTTCTAAAGCTTTATTGAACAAGTTTCTCTTGAACTTTTATGTGCTTCAGGAACTTTGAATCCTTCAGGGATTTTCATAAAAAATTTATTGTCTAGTGAGCCATATAAGTAGGATGTGACAACATCCATCAACCGCATATTAAACTTTTCATGGGCTGCCAGATTTATTAGATACCTGAAGGTAATTGCACATACCATAGGAGAATATGTCTCCATATAATCAATGTCAGGCCTTTGTGAAAACCTTTGTTCCACAAGTCGTGCTTTATATCTTACGACTTCACCTTTCTCATTTCGTTTTCGCACAAAAATCCACTTGTAACCCATTGGCTTGATGCCTTCATGCGTTTGGACCATTGGTCCGAAAACTTCACGTTTTTTGAGTGAAGACAATTCTGCTTGAATTGCATTTTTTTTATTTTGGCCGATCATTTCTCTGTCTACATTCATCGACAGCTTTTGGCTCAAGAACCTCATCTTGTTGCATTACTTCAATTGCAACGTTATATGCAAATTATTGTCAACAACAATATTATTCTGGTTCCACCTTTTTCCCGTAGAGAACATAATTTATTGAGATCTCTTCATTTTTATCATTTCCAGGTACTAGAACCTCCTGTGAGGTCTTATCAATTATTATGCCTTTATGCTCCTCTTGAGCAATTGCCTCCATGTTTTAATCAACTTGATCATTTGCTCCTTTCCTTTTTCGGGGATTCTTATCCTTGGAACCGATTGGTCTACCACGTTTAAAGCGTGGCCTAGACTCATTTGCATTATTATACAGCTGGTACATCAACTCGAATTGGAGCATTTATAGCTGGAATATGTGATTTAGTAACCCGCGGAAGGTTAGTAAATGCATCTGGCAATTGATTTGCAATATTTTGCATATAAATAATCTTTTGAACTTTTTGTTCACATTGATTTGTGTGAGGATCCAAATGAGATAGATATAATATGTTCCAATCTCTCTTTTTCTAGCTGTTTATTTTCTCCCCCTAATGTTGGAAAAACTGATTCATCAAAATGACAATCAACAAATCTGGTTGTAAACAAATCTCCTATCATAGGCTCCAGATATTTAATAATAGAAGGAGATCCATAACCAACATATACTTCCAACCTTCTTTGGGGACCCATCTTTGTGCGTTGTGGTGGAGAAATTGGAACATATACTGCACATCCAAAAATTCTTAGATGAGAAATATTTGGCTCCTGACCAAAAGCCAACTGTAATGGGGAGACTTTATGATAACTTGTTGGCCTTATGCGCACAAGTGCTATTGCATGCAAAATAGCATGTCCCCACACTGAAAGGGGAAGTTTTGTCCTCATTAGCAATGGTCTAGCTATTAATTGGAGGCATTTAATCAATGATTCTGCTAGACCATTTTGAGTATGAACATGAGGAACTAGATGATCAACTTTTATTCCAATGGCCATACAATAATCAGTAAAGGCTTGGAATATAAATTCACCAGCATTATCAAGACGAATTGTCTTAATTGCATAATCTGGAAATTGTGCTCTTAACCTTATTATTTGAGCTAACAATCTCACAAATACCATATTACGAGTTGACAATAAGCACACATGTGACCATCTTGTAGATGTGTCTATCAAGACCATAAAATAGTTGAATGTTCCACAAGGAGGGTGTATAGGCCCACATATATCACCCTGTATACGTTCCAGAAATGCAGGGGATTCAATCCCAACTTTAGCTGCTGATGGTTTAATAACCAATTTTCCTTGAGAACAAGCAGCACAAGAGAATTCCTTAAATTGAAGAATCCTTTTATTCTTCAATGTGTGTCCATTTGAATTCTCTATTATTCCGCGCATCATGTTAGAACTGGGATGGCTCAAACGGTCATGCCAAATGATAAAATCATTAGAAATAGTAAACTTTTTGTTTACTATGGCATGTGATTCAACCACGCCAATCTTTGTGTGGTACAATCCAGAAGAAAATACGGATAATTTTTCGTGCACATATTTTTTACCCGCTTTTATTGTAGTAATATAAAGGTATTCAACCTTTCCTCGTTTGAGGTCTCAACATGGTAGCCATTTTGGCGAATAGCTTTGAAACTCAATAAGTTTCTTTGAGCCCTCAATAGGTAATATCGTTCCTCCAGGTAGTAATAAGGCGCTCTTCCAGAGCCCTCAGTTAACTTTGTACTACCAGATATTGTATTAACAAGGCCTTTTTCATAACCAAATAAGAGAAAAATTTCTTTTCTCTTAATATTATGTGAGTTGTAGCACTATTCAAAAGGCATAAATCTTCATTACTCATCTTGGATACAATTAAAAACTGGGAAATTTTATTTTCTTCATAAAAAAATAAAAGTACATCATGAGAAATATGGAAAAACTAACAACACCAACAACAACATAAGACAACTTAAATACTACTTGAAAATAAAAATAACTTTAGAACGAGATAAAAAAAATACTGAAAATAAAACAACATAATTTTATTCCCCAATAAAATTATCCAACTTTAGTTTTGATCTCCAAAGAAGTCTTCAACTTCCAAATGAGTAAGATCATCGAGGCCTTGAAAATCATCATCATTCAAAGCAAAATTTGCTTCGGCATTGTCATCATTTTTGTTTGAAGGCCTGCCTCAAAATTATTTTTAGAGGTCAAGTAAGACTCCACTGGGGCATTAGCAGAAGATGCTTCAACATTATTTGTCTTTCTTTTGATGGAGTTTTTACAAAACCTGACAAAATGCTCAGGGCATTCAATTTTCCAATGACCTTTCATGCCACAGTGGTGGCAGTTACCGCTTTTGCCTCTTTAAGGATTGTTTTGAGAACCCATATTGTTCTCTCGTTTGCCATGACCACTACGATAATGACTATTATATCATTTTTTACCATTTTCATGCCCACGTACATTCATATGGCCATGATTATTATTCTGTCTTTTTCCAGACTTATCACGTCTAGCTGCCATATTCGCTTCAGGAAGCGGAGCTGACCCTGTGGGACGGGCTTCATAATTTTTCAGTAAAAGGGTATTATGTTGCTCAGCCACCCGAAGGCATGAGATCAATTCAGAATACTTTTTAAAACCCCTTTCACGGTATTGATGTTGTAATACCATATTTGAGGTATGAAAAGTCGTAAGAGTCTTTTCCAACAAATCCTCATCATTCATAACATCCCCACATAATTTCAGTTGGGAAGTTATTCGAAATACAACAGAGTTATACTCACTTACAGTCTTAAAATCTTGCAACCGTAAGTGCACCCACTCATATCGAGCCCTTGGCAATACCGTAGCCTTGGCAATACAATTCAATTGGATCTTTCACAGTTAAATATTCAACCTTCAAACCTTCATCCAAATGATGACGAAGAAAAATCATGGTCTTCGCTTTGTCCTGGCTCGATGCCTCATTACCCTGAGTAATGGTGTTACCAAGGCCTTTAGCGGCTAAGTGAATCTCAGCATCGAGAACTCATGATAGGTAATTCTTTCCAGAAATATCAAGTGCCACAAACTCAAGCTTTGACAAATTCGACATAGTGAAAACTATCAAATAAGATAAATAATTAGAAATCATTAGGATAGTAGCGTAAAGAATCTTAAAAATTGACATAATATCAAATTTGTGATCTATATACACTAAAGTGATAATTTCATAGAAAAGAATACTATTTATTTCTTCAAATTATTAGTATATCTTTGATGTTAACTAGAACAAAAATGTTTTCTAATTTTAACACAATTTCAAATGTCGAACAACATAAAACAAACATTCTTCTCTCAATTAATTCTATTAACATGAAATAGCAACTTTCACATGACAATCATGTAAATAACTTAAAATAAAGAAACATTGAATTCTTTATTTTTACATATATCTAGAGATGTGAGAAATTATAAAACTGCATATTAAAGACACTAACAATGAAATCAAAATATACAACGAAGAAAACAAAATGAACAAATATACCCGAACAATGAAAAGAGCTCAACGTCGTGCTGATAACGTATTAAGAAATGTAGCTCAAAGTAACAATATAAAACAATAAGATAAGTAGAATAAGAGATAACTTTCTTATTTCATCAAGTGTTCAAATGTGTTCCATCTCACATTTCATGCCTCTATTTATACTATTACATATGAAGGTTACAAAATGATTGTCTTAAACATGATATTAACAATTGAGATCATGGGAAAGATCATGGGGAGAGGTTATGGAGGTGTGGGAGTTACAATCATAATAATGATGAGTAGTGGGAGGTTATTTACATCATGGGTGAAAATAGTGGGAGTAGTGGACATCGACATTAACTATAGGTTTTACAACACAATTCAAATAAGGAAAGATTTAATAAGTACTAAAATTTTAGTTGATTTCAAAGTAATAAATTTTAGGAAAATAAGTAAATGCATATTCCTACATATTAGAAAATTAATTAATTATTAATTATAAAATATAATATAAATATAAATATATAGTATTTGCACATACACTTAATTGTGTGTATTCGTAATCAAATGCATAAATTGGATAACAACTTAAAACGCCCATAAGATTGCTTCAGACCACCGATGTGGGACTTATTCATATTCCCCACATGGATAACAAACTAATTCTTATAAGAAATTCCAATGCTAAAGATGAGGAGGAGCAAGTTAATTAACAACATAGTAGGATTGAGAATAACTTATGTTGAATGTGGCGAGAACTTAGGTCCATTGTTTGTTTTTCATCCAACTTGGTGGAAGAAATTCAGGCTTGGGTGAATATCCATCTATTCAAAAAATCATATAAAATATTTTGTACCAATATATATTTGTACTTTTACACAAACTAATCTAATGAGAGGATATAATATAAATGTCAATAATCATACTAAAATAATCTAAATAAATGGGGCTAATAATGCTTCATCTTCGATTGCATACAATTTATAGGGAGAGTTGAACTTTCACAATTGTTTCTATGGCCAGTTACTGTTACTGCCTGTGTATCTTTAAAGTGTTTGATAAGAAGAGTTAACAGAAAACACGCTAGTCTTGTTACTAGAAAATATGCCATATCCATTAGCAGTTCCCAAAGAACAAATCTAATTTTTTTACTTTTTCCCTTCTCGAATATTGTGAATGGAATTACTCGTTTATCCTCATTATCTAGGATCTTTAACCAATAGTTTGAATTTTGACTCAAAAAGAAAAAGAAAATGAAATGCTTTAAATATGGGGATAGAAATTCCCATATTTACTAGGCTTTGATTCGGGTGATTGTTACGTTTGGAATCCTACTTCAGTGGACAAAGTTCAACTCTCACCATTTCCTGAGTACGGCAATCTAATGTGCCTTTTATCCGCACCACCTCATGATCCAGAATGTCGCATTCTTGTCCTAATTGATGAGACTCGTGATGATGACACGAATGTTGAAGCCGCCTACATTTTACTTCTGGAAGCCAGGTTATAATCAAGAATTTCATAAGAAAGATTTACAAAATAATTTGTCGCTCTTGACAGTTTCCAAAGGAAAATTTTACGGATTAACATTGGATCAATACTAGTACATTTGGATCTAGATAATGACTCGGGGATAGTAACAGTTACACCAATGGTTAACCAACTTGTGTATGATTACACAGAATGCTTAGACATGTCATAGCTTGAGAGATACCTCTTTGTGACGATGATGATATGTTATTATATGTTCACATATTCTATCATGGAAGGCACTTGAAGGAGATTTTCGATTTTCTAGTATTTCAGTTTGATTTTATAAAATAAATGTGGGTAAAGGTAAAAAATATTAGCGAAACTGCAATCTTTTTAGGTCATTCGTAGGACACAACTTGCTCAACAAGAGATACTAATCTTAAGAGATAATCCATCTATGTAATTCGTCTTTATGTCTTCAATATAGAAACACATAGCATATTGGTATCCCTACCTTGACCACATGTTAGCAAGACGAACTCGTGGTTTCACTAGCTAACGCTTCCTTCCCAATGCAATTAATTTTGTTTGATTTGGTTCGTTGAGCATCAAGACCGGCTGTTTTCATTGTTGAAGATTGTTTTCTTATTAAGTTATTATAACTTCTTTGCTTCAATTCTAAAATCTCGCATACTCTTGTGCTTTCATGTTAAATCTCCATAAATTGATGAATTGAGTTGTCCGTAAATGCAATTGAATGAAGAGGATGAAGAAATTAAGAAGAAGCAAAAAATAGAGAATAATAGAGTTTCAGTTCTTCATTATTGACGTGCTATCCTTACAAGAGTTGTATATATACATCTCTAATCCTAATGAATGACAGTTGTAAGTCAACTAACTAATACACTCCACTAACACATAAGTTAGGTAACACTGTCAGCAAACAACTAACTAACTAATTGATCATGGTCAACTAACTAGAGTCACGTAATAGTTGTACTATTTAATTCTTCTACACCCCCCCCCAAGCTAGGCGATATGAAGAGGTTCTTCATGCCTAGCTTGGATAGGAGATAATGATGCTGAATTTGAGTGAGTCCTTTGGTAAGAATATCGGCTTGTTTCCAGAGGAACTCAAATGATGAAGACAGACCAACCCTTGCTTGACTTTCTCGCGTATGAAATGGCAATCGACGTCGATTTGCTTGGTGCGTTCATGAAAAACTGAATTTGTAGCAATTTGAATAGCGGATTTACTGTCATAATATAGAGAGATAGGTAACTGAATACTCATATGCAATTCCTTAAACAATCCAAGCAACCACACAAGCTCAGCAACTATCGAGGCAAGACTTCTATATTCTGCCTCGACAGAACTTCTAGAGATAGTTGTTTGTTTCTTGGATTTCCAAGAAATAAGGGAATTCCAAATTTAACGAAGTATCCTGTAACAAACCTGTGAGTATTTGGACATGAAGTCCAATCAGCATCACAATAAGCAACTAAACAAGAAGAAGAAGCAGAAGACAGAAGGATCCCAGTTCCAGGAGATTGTTTGATATAACGAACCAACCGTATAGCAGCTTCCATATAAGAGACATTGGGTGAGTGCATGAATTGGCTTAAACACTAAACTGCACAGCTGATATCTGGACGTGTGTTAGTTAAATATAACAGCCTACCTAAAAGTCTCTAATATATACTAGGATCATCAAGAAGAGCATCATCAGTCACCCCAATATGTGCATCAAACTCTAAGGATGTCAGCTTCAAATTAAACTCCAAAGGAGTACCCACTGACTTAGCTCCAGCCAAGCCCATATCTGATATCAGTTCAAGGGCATACTTCCGTTGATGCATAACAATACCATCCTTGCTTCTGGCAAATTCGATCCCAAGGAAATACCTCAGCTCACCAAGGTCTTTGATCTTGAAACTAGACTGCAAGCATGTCTTAGTTTCAAAGATCATGGTGGAGTCATCACCTATGATCAAAAAATCATCGACATAAACCAACACTATAACAAACTTTTCCTGAGACCATTTCTGAAAAGAGAATAATCCAAATGACTTTGGACAAATCCATAGGACAATAAAGCAAAAGTTAATTTTAGATTCCACTGCCGAGAAGCTTGTTTAAGTCCATACAAAGACTTAAACTACCTACAAACATGCTGAGAGCCCTTAGAACTGTAAAAACCCTAGGGTAAAATCATATACACTTCTTCATCCAAATCACCCTGTAGAAAAGCATTATAGACATCTATTTAATGGATTGTCCAATGCTTGGTTGCAGCAATAACTAGAACACATCTAACAGTAACCATTTTAACTACGGGTGAAAATATTTCTTGGTAATCTAATCCCTCTTGCTGACTATAACCCTTTGCTACCAATCGTGCCTTAAACCTTTCTACCTCGCATGTATCTTTATACTTAATTTTATACATCCACCTACAACCAATAGCCTTTTTACCAGTAAGCAAAGGTACTACCTCCCAGGTATTGTTAGCTTCCAAAGCTTGTAGTTTAGCTTGCATAGCCTCAATCCATTTAGGATCCTTGGCAGCCTGTGCATAGGTCTGAGGCTTAATATCAGCAGAAAACTTGGTGAGAAAACTTTGATACCTTGGTGTTAGAGTATCATAGTTAACAACACTAGACAGTGGATAGAGACAAGCAGCAACATCTTTGCCAGGAACAACAAAGTCCTTCAACCAAATAAGTGGCTTAGACACCCTTCCAGATTTTCTGTGTGGTGGTTCTAGATTAGAAACTAGTGGTAGTCCTGAATCAGGAATAGATACAGGAGTAGAAGAAGAAGATGAATCTGTAGTGAGGGAAGCTGATTCTGCATTATCAAAGACTGTTATTTCTGATGAATTTATTGCTTGTGGATGGTTTGATGGAATGGGAACAGAATCTTCTGGTGGAGCAGAAGGGATGGATATAACCGGAAAGGAGAAGTCTTGGTCCATGGCCTGGGAATAGAAGGGAAAGATGTTCTCATGAAAGAGAACATCTCTGCTAATAAAGACTGTCTTGTGCTCAATGCTATATAGCTTATAATCTTTCTGAAAAGTTCCATAGCCAAGTAGCACAGAAGGAGTAGCTCTAAGACTGAATTTATCCTGCTTAGGTAATGTTGTTGCATAACAAAAACACCCTATTACTCGCAAGTGAGACAATGAAGAACATCTATTATATAACACCTGAAATGGAAACTTGTTCCCCAAAACAGTGGAAGGTACCCTATTAATGACATATACGGCAGCTTCTATACAACATCCCTAGAACTTGGATGGCAAATGACCCTAAAATTTGATAGCTCTAGCTGTCTCAAAGATATGCCTATGTCTCCTCTCAACAACCCCATTCTATTGAGGAGAATAAGGGCAAGAACTCTAATGAACTATCCCATGGAATTTGAACAACTCACCACAGATATTATTGAAAAACTCTGACTCATTGTTAGACCTAAATGCTGACACATCAGACTTCACGCGCATCATAAAAACCCATGTCCATATGGAGAAATCATCCATAAAAATGAGAAAGTAGTTCATGCCATTGTAAGTGGAAATTTTGTAAGGCCCCCAAACATCTATATGAATCAATTCAAAAGGTGCAACAACTCTACTATTACTACTATGAGAAAATGGTAATCTAACTTGTCTAGCCAATGGACATATGCTACAATGATCTAATGTAATGCTACACTTATTGTTCAAGGTAAAAATTCTTCTTAAAACTGCCATAGGTACATGACCCATCCTCTTGTGTCACAACTCTAAATCTGTGATCCCTCTTACTTCCAAAGACCTCATCTTCTCCTTGATTTCAACATCTCCTTTTGGTCTCAAGATATAGAATTCCTCTTCCTTTTTACCAATCCCCTTCACCCTCCCAGTGAAGAGGTCCTGGAAGATAAAGAAATCAAGATAGAAGCTATCAAAGCACTACAAGGCTTTAGTCAGTTTTGAAACTAATAAAAGGTTGAATTTAAAAGCTGGTACACATAGAACATCTTTGATGAAATCACCTCCTGACAAATGGCAATTTCCTACATGAGTAATTTGAGTAGATTGTCCAGTAGGCATTTGAACCTGTCCTGAATTTCCTACTTTAGTAGCATCAACCAACAACCGTTCATTACCTATCATATGATTAGTAACTCATGTGTCTACTATCCAAGTAGGATTAGAATCAGAATCAGATAGAGAAATACCTGCCATATTTGCACTAGGTTCTTCAATTGAAGTTTTATTCAACAAATTGAGGATTTGAGAGTACTGTTCTGGTGTAAAAACTGGTGATGTCATAGGTGGAATTGGACGATGAATAGGAACAACATATCTATCTGATTGTGCTAGATTTTCACTCGGCAATGCACCTCTCCTTTTTGACTTAAAATCAGAAGGATATCCTATGATTTTATAACAGTTTTCTTTCAAATGTCCTTTCATGTTGCAAAAATCACATTTCATTAACTTGAAGCAATTCTCTTTGCAATGTCCTCTTATGTGACAATATTCACACTCTAGATTATAATCTTCTTCCTTTGCTTCTGAGCATATTGCTTAGTGGTAAATAAGGAAATAGGCTCCATGTTTTCAGTCAACACACAATGTCCTCCTGCTACCAGTTTTTGACTCTCATCTTGAAGCAACATCGCATATGCTTGATTAACATTAGGAACATGAGATTCATTAAAATCTGGTTGCGTGCTTGACTATATCCATCATTAAGGACCATAAGAAACTGTAACAAGCGCTGATATTGCAGATGATTAGCATACTCCTTAGATTTTGCACATTCACATGAAGGAGGTGGCATCAATGAGTCATACTCATCCCATAGGTCCTTCAATTTAGAGTAATACACAGAAATAGAAGAAGTTCCATGTGTTAATGTGAAAATTTCTTTATGTAGATAGAACATGCGAGATGTTGTCACCCTATCAAAACGCTCTCGCAAATCCTCCCAAATAGTGTGAGCACTAGAACGAAATAACACTCCACTAAGCAGATCTCGACTAACATTATTCATTATCCATGATTTTACCATGGCATTGCAGCGATCCCAGTGATTAACAAAATTTTGTCCATAAGTGTCTCTAGTAATTGTTCCATCAACAAAGCCTAGTTTGTTTCTGGTGAGCAAAGAAACTTCCATGGCATGTCGCCATAGAGTGTAATTCTCCATTCCGATCAGAGGCATTCCGATCGAAAGCGAGCTCGGAGTATCAGAAGCATGCAAATACATAGGGTGATTGTGATCAATTACAATCACATTTTGTGTAGTAGTATCATCCACCGCCATGAGATTTAGGGCACGAAACTAAAAAAACTCAAAATTCACCAGAAATACCTAAGGAATCTCTCGATCTTCAACTGTCGTCAAAGAAAATCCCTAGATTCACTCAATTAGGGCTCTGATACCATGTTAAATCTCCATGAATTGATGAATTGAGCTGTCTGTAAATGCAATCGAATGAAGAGGATGAAGAAATTAAGAAGAAGCAAAAAACAGAGAAGAGCAGAGTTTCAGTTCTTCATTATTGACATGCTATCCTTACAAGAGTTGTATATATACATCTCTAATCCTAATGAATGACAGTTGTAAATCAACTAACTAATACATCCAACTAACACATAAGTTAGGTAACACTGTTAAGCAAGCAACAAACTAACTAACTGACAAGCAACTAACTAACTAACGGATCATGGTCAACTAACTAGAGTTAGTCACGTAATTGCTACACTGTTTAATTCTTCTACATTTCATTCGTTATATGGTTCCTGTAGTTAATTGAATTGAGGTGATTTAACATATATAATTACGGTTGTCTTTTACGAGTGCCCGCACATGTAATTTAATTAGTTGAGTAATAATATACTAATTCGATAGTAGAGGTAATCTGCTTCTCGATAGTAGAGGTAAGCTAAAATTCCATGAAGGTTAACTGATATAATTCTGGATTTGAGAAACAAACTTGAACTGATAGAAGATAGGATAATAGCACAATGCTATAGAGAAGGAAACAAAGTTGCTGATATCCTATCCAATTATGGCTTGAAAGTTAGGCATATGCATAGTTTCACAATTTGCAACAACTACCAAAGGAGGCTAGAGGAGAATACATAACGGATATATTACAATTTCCTTCATTTAGAATGAAACAATCCAAGAATAGTATTTCTCTAGATAGGAGCCTGGGCAGAAGATATCAATTTAATGGTCCTTGATATGCTTGTAATTATATAGAAGAGGTATTAGTAGCCCTCTCAATTCACTATTTTGTGAGCTATAACGGATATGTGTATCCATTATTTTGTAAAGGTTTGAAGATGCTCAACCTACATAGTAACAGAGGTAAGGTGAAGTCCCCTCCATTGTATTTATATATTTATCTATATATGTTTGTCCAGACTCATGAAGGAGTTGGATAGCTTTAACCAAAAAACAAAGTAATTTGCTTCTTATTTAACTGTATAATAAGTGAAAGTCCCTGGGACTACCAAGAATACTTTCGGTATTATACATTTGTTTAGAGATAAGATAGTAATTCCACCTAATTCCTTAAGAGATTGTCACTACACTTTGAGGCACCATGCGTGGTTTAGTTTTCCTCTCACCCCTTTGCTTCTCTTCATCTCAGAACTGAATTTTCAGTTTCCCATCTCTACTTTTTTCTGCTTCAATGCCTTCTGGTAAGTTTTTCTTCCTCCTCTTTAATTCTTAATTATTTGCTCAGTTTTAGTTTTAGTAGTTTGATTTCTCTTTAATTTTATCTTTTACCACCGTTTTCTAATTTTGTAATGTTACTAGGAAATGGACACCTTCTTTGTGTTTTCTCCCATTTTCTCTGCGTTATGTTTCTTTACTGCTTTACTATATAATTTTGGATATCTTGGACTTTTGGGTAGTTTTTAGTCTTGAGTTATCTTCTGGTGGGTTCTATTTTCTAAGATCTAATTTTTCTACTAAGCTTTTATTTTGAATCTTCCTATCTCTTTGCTTTGTCCTTCTTTATTTTGGATTTAGGATATGAAATATTTACACAAGTATGATAGTGTTTTTAATTTCATTACTTTGCCGCCCTATCTTGGACATGCATGTTGTGATTTATCACATACGTTACGTTGTAGCTTGACTTTGTGCAGTTGTTAGTTCGATACAACAACAACAACAACAACCCCGTATAATCCCACTTAGTGGGGTCTGGGGAGGGTAGTGTGTACACAGACCTTACCCCTACCCTGGGGTAGAGAGACTGTTTCCAAATAGACCCCCGAAATCATTCCCTCCAAGAACTTCCCACCTTGCTCTTGGGGAGACTCGAACTCACAACCTCTTAGTTGGAAGTGAAGGTTGCTTACCATCAGAGCAATCCATCGCAGCAGTTGTTAGTTCGATGAGATTCAGAAACTAGTTAAGTTATAAACACAGTCTTGGTTGCTCTGACCCTTCCCTTCCGTCTCAATGGTGTATGCTGATGTTTACAAACAGTCGCCGGCACCAACCAATTCGATGAATTCACTGCCAAGACTTTCATTGTCTTGACTACTAAATTTGAATGCTTGATCAAAGACATGATATATAATTAGTTTGTCTTTTCTATTTCTTGAAGTTTTGTGTTGTGTCAGTTTCAGTTTCATATCAAGAATTTTGATACATGCGAACTTTGACGTTGTTAAATTTTAGTAGGCATTGGGTTTTGATTTTTATGTAAACTAGTTTCTAGACACACGTATATTCATATCAATTAGTATAATTTTTTAAAATAATATAGATAATATTAAAATATGGATGTGACACGAAATTTTAAAAGCAATAATATAAGCTCAAATTGATTGATGGTTAACCTATTCGACCGATTTGTTCTTAAAAAAAAAAGAATAATCTCAAATTAATAATACCGAATTTTAAAAAGAAAGAATATAAGCTCAAGTTCATCAATGGTGAACCTATTCAACTAATTTGATCTACAATAAAAAAAAAAAAAAAGCTTTAATTAGTTCAATTCTGAGGAAGAGAACTGTCAACCATAAAATATTATGAATACTTGGTATATTATTTGTTGGAATTCTCTCAAAATTGATATGTATTTCTAACTTTTGTCTAAGGTGAATTATAAAAATGACTATAAAACAAAAAAATTAATAATCATATGATTAAATAAAGGTTAAAATATTTTTCTTCTTTAACAGAAAGAAAAAAAGGTTCAAGAAAGAAAATAAGAAAGAGTGAATGTTCAATCCATATAAAGATGGGATTGAAATTCTGTTATTGAAATTCGTTACGAAGGAGTGAATGATGATATGGTGTCAATCTCGTTCAAATGATTTGGTAGTCAATTTTGTTGATTTGGTTTAGTTTGGTAGCCAACCTTGTTGAATTAGTATAATTTGGTAGCCAATTTTATTGACTTGGTTTGATTTGGTAGTCAACCTTGTTAAAATTGTAAAAAGGGGTGCAAATTATCAAATGTTGTAGGCTTTAGAGAGTGAGGTTTTGGCAATAAAAGGAGAGCTTTAACTCTCATTTCTAGACACCAACAAAGAGAGAAAAGAGAGAGAGCAGGGTATTCCATAGACTATAAGAAAATAATCTGTGAAGAAAAATAGAGTGTGAGAGATATAGGTAAAAAAGCAAAAGAGTATTTTTCTTTTGAGGGTGTAGTGGTCTTAAGAGTATTCGTACTCGTTACTACACAGTGTAAAATTCCTCGCTATAGTGATATCAGTTGCTCTCCTTGGCCGTGATTTTTTCCCTTATTCAGAAGGGTTTCCACGTAAAATTTTGGTGTCATTTTTTGCTGTATTTTTTATTCTTGCTGATTTAACCATAACTTAGTGGTCCACGTTTATCACTAATATCGTGAATATTATTTTACGGGGTTTATTCTTAACAAGTGGTATCAGAGCCAAGGTTCTGTTTGAGTATGCTCTGTGGTTGCAGCACAGTCTAAACTTCCACATCAGAAAAGAATTACATTGGTCTCATAATAAATAGTATTTGTATTTATGATAAATGATGGAAGCCAATACTAGTATAGTGGTTACTTTGAATGGCACAAATTATGTAATTTGGAAGGGCAAAATGGAAGATTTGCTCTATATCAAGAATTTTCATCAACCTGTCTTCGCCACTATAAAGCCTGATAATAAATCAGATGAAGAGTGGAATCTGTTACACAGGCAGGTTTGCGGCTTTATTAGACAGTGGGTTGACGATAATGTTTTGAATCATATTTCAGGGGAAACACATGCTCGGACCCTATGGGAGCACCTTGAAAGTTTGTATGCTCGGAAAACTAGAAACAATAAGATGTTTCTGATAAAGCAGATATTGGGTTTAAAATACCATGATGGTTCAGCGATGATAGATCATCTGAATAATTTTCAGGGGATCATGAACCAGTTATCTGCTATGGGAATTAAATTTGATGAAGAAATTCAAGACCTGTTTCTACTTGGTTACCTACCAAATTCTTGGGAAATTCTTAGAACTTCATTATCAAATTCTACTCCGGATGGTGTGATCTCTATGGATCTTACCAAGAACGGCCTTTTAAATAAAGAGATGAGGAGAAAATCTCAAGGTTCCTCCTCATCAGATGTCTTGGCGACTGACTCTAGGGGGAGAAGCAAGAATCGGGGTTCTCAAAATAGAGAACATAATAGAAGCAAATCCAGAAGCAGACTTAAAGATATTGAGTGTTATCATTGCGGGAAAAAAAGGCACACAAAGAAGTTCTGCCGGATTTTGAAAAAGGAGAATAGAGACAAGGAAGAACAGAAAGAAGATGACAATCGTGTGGCCACCGCCACTACAAAAGATCTTGTTACCGTCCTTGATGCAGATCTGATAAATATTGCATGTGATGAGTCAAGTTGGGTTGTGGATAGTGGTGCCGCATCTCATGTGACATCAAGGAAGGAATTTTTCTCATCCTATAATCAGGGTGACTTTGGAACTTTGAGTATGGGTAATGAGACTGTATCTAGGGTGGCTGGTGTTGGAACGATTTGTTTGGAAACTAGTATTGGAACTAAACTAGTTTTAAACAATGTAAAACATGTACTTGATGTTCGTTTGCACTTGATCTCTGTTGGTGTTTTGGATGATGAGGGATATGTCGGTACCAATGGTGCTGGAAAGTGGAAGCTCACTAAGGGTTCCATGATTGTGGCTCGTGGGAAAAAGCGTCGTGGTCTATACTGGACTACGGCCTCTACTTGTGTTGATATGGTGAATGCCGTTGAGAGCAATAACTTTTCAACGTTATGGCATAAGAGGCTTAGCCACATTAGCGAGAAAG